>NW_010514149.1:24878-39304 GCF_000687285.1 Phaethon lepturus
GGGCAGCACTGCATCAGCTGTTCCCAATCATTTTGAAGCAATCAGTGCTAAAAGAAGAAAGCATAGTGTGTCCTCCTAAGCTTTTCCTTCCTCTATAGATCAAAAAATACCTGTTTTTCTGTTGGCAGACAGAAAAGGAAGGCCTCTCTCCTGGTGGTGCTTCTGTAGCCCCTTCTGCGCCTGCCTGGGGCAGCCGTGTGCCGGCCTTAGCCAGAGACCGGCTCCGGCAGTACCCGAGATCCCTGCGCCCAGGGTGAATCACCATCCAGGCTCCTCCTTTGGCACTGGCTAAGGTCTGAATTTCTGTTGGTTTAAGGCAGCAATGTCATCCAGCGTGAGCGTGGTTTCATCAGTCAGTCCAGGCGAGCATTTGCTGACCTTATTCCCCTGCTCGCAGTAAGGGTTCGTCTAAATCGAACTGAGCGAGGTGATTCCCAGTTCAGCGGCTGAGACCCACAAAGCCTAAATGACTTAATGATTCATCCCTCTTGCAATTAGCTCAGCCATTAAGCAAACCAATACCCTAATCCCCTGCCTTCTGCCTGGTTCACCTCAACTCAGTTATGGGTTACTGTCATGCGGAAAAGTCAAACCAGTCTCATCTCTTGTGTCCATGGATGGCTATTCTGCCTCCATGTCTCAAGGATTTACCTTTGGGAAGTCATGGCTATTAAGTTCTCCTCAGGGGCACACAAAACAAAGCTGATATGTTTCTGTTTATCCTGAAGGCTGTATGAAATGCTATCCTTTACATCTAGGATTTAATACACTTGTATATACATAACTATTTCCTTCACCATCACTGATATCCACCCTATCTTAAGTTAAAAATAGCACAGCAATCCAGAGATTGGATGACTTTTCTTATCAGCTAGTGGCCATACGGGAATTCAGTGTATGCAGATCATCTTCCTTATACAGGAGTCAGGCTACTGTTACATGCATGAACAGCAGTTGGAAAAAACCCAACTTCACAAGATTTCTTTCCTCAGCGATGATCTGAAGACATAGAGAACAAACAACATACACAGATTTATCAAGTTTTGAACAAAAGAAACCCACAGACAGAATACTAGCAGTAACATTAGCTAGTAACAATGGAACTGAATGAAAGTTCTTTATCTTATTTACATTACTCTTATTCCCACATGTGAAATGAGAGCTAAGCTGCATCATTATATGTTATTATCTCTAGAGTATCTACTGTCTACAGTCACAATACCAATGTGGTTTTCTAAGGAGAAAAAAATGATAGGAAGAAAGCACCGAATATGATTTTTCTCCTGTGAAAGTGAGATGCAAAAAAAAAAAAAAAAAAAAAATCTAAATAACTAGTAGGCGTGTTTTGGGCACAAAAATATATGTAAAAAATACTGCATAGTGGAAAGTTTGAGAGGCATGCCAGATCTGTACTTCAAGTCAGATACAGGCTTTTGATAGACATTTGCATGCTCAGCAGCAGAATTTCCATAAAGTCTGCAAGCAGTAACTTGTATGTATTCCTACAGAGGAATAAATCTGACAAAAAAAGGGTTGCTTATGTTAGCATTGATTCCCTCAGACTTAGTCCCAAAACAAATATTACCCATCCAAAAGCCCAGGTTGGATATAAACTGACCTGAAAAACATTTTTATAATTTAATAATAAAATTTAAAACTCATAAGTCTACTCATAGCATTTATAAATCCTTTTCATTTCTTTAAGTGTCTCAGAGTAATTCCAGTAAAACAATACAATTAGATCTATCTCCAAGGAACACTTAAGAGATGTGTTTGAATAAGGTCACTCACTAATGAAGTGTTGGCAGCTCAGCAGTGGGACTCGGCAGCTGTTTAACAGAACATAGCGATACAAGGGGAAGACCACCACACCCAAAAATTAGCAATACAGCACTCTGATCTAGTTGGAATTTGTCCAAAATATTGAAAGCAACATGTAGGCCTAACATGCCTGCCATATAAGAAGGGCTATAAGAATTTTGTGTTTGGTATACATATTAACAGATGTGTTTATGAGGCAAAAGATGACAGAAGTTAGATAGAATTTGTTTTGAATTTTATTTAGCTGATATTATGCAGAGATGCTATCCATGAACATGGATAGCCTGGAAAGTGTACTTTGGGTACCTAACAAATGGTAATGAACCACATGAGGAAGAGGAGTACTATATTGAATTTCACTAGAGTGTTAGTTCTTTTCACCCATTTTATTCCAATGTAACTGAATGCCAGATCCTTTTAATCCCTATACTCCTGTTTATTTTCATTTTTCAACATCAGGCCCAACACAGAAAGGTGGCCTGTGTCACTAGTGGGAGCTGAGAGAAATAGATGTATGGGGAATCTCAGGACAGGGTTCAGGTACCTCTGCTGCTGCTGAGGCTGTTTCATGTGGTAGTGCTGAGAATGGAAATGACCCTCTAAAGCTTTCATATTGATTTTTTTCATCTTTATTCACAATGAAGAGGGACTGTTTGCAATCCCTGAAGATTAGTCTTGAAAACTATCATGCGTGTGAGCATATTTTTTTTTTTTCCAAGCAAAGAACAAATCTCAATTCCTGGTTGTTCTTTTGTCATTGAAACAATGATAAATACCATGTAGGTATAGGAGAGGACATACTTCCTAGTGAACCAGTGCTTCCTGTAGCAGGTTCTTCTTCCAAGTCTTTGGTAGTATTTGGATTGTGACTTTTGCAAGTCATTTGGAGAAGGACTATCAGATTTTAGAACAGATTTTAAACAAAGGTGTTATAAACCACACAAAAAAGATGGGAGCATGTTTTCACATTTAGGAAGTTTAAACAGAACTTACAAGAAATACAAACAAATATTTTGCTCTACTGTTAATGTCTTCTGATGTCCAGTTTTTTCTTTTGCAACACAGCCTCACCTACAGTTTCCAGTATTAATGACAGTAAACCCAACCTGACATGGGCTCAAGCAGAGCCATTGTGGAATCATCAAACAGAAAACAACGTTTTTTTCACTTTTTTTTTATGGTAGCTCCACAGCCTAGCAACCCTTTAGTTGACAGTGACCCTCAGATGAGTTCTATGCTAGATTCTGGCATCCAGACCTCCTTCCATGGGACTCACTTGTCATGCTCAGTTGGGAGGTGGCTTAGTGGAGAGGTGCACACTCTGTTCTTGAGCCTACACGGAGTAGGACATGTCTGGACTGCATACGTCGCCCTACAAACTAGTAGGTTCACAATTCACTGTGGTGTTACTTGGGTAGACAGAACGTAACGTCTAGCTTAATATCTAGCCAATACATCATATGAAGGAACAGTCTGTCTGAACAATTACCTATTATGACATGCTTTTCTGTTCTCTTCTGAATTGGATTTTTTTTTCCCTGATGCATCATATCTATAAAACAATTATTTTCATAACACAGTTGTTCTTTCCTCTACAAAACCCTGCTATAATGGAAATATTTTTGTCTTGTTATTTTTACCTGTTCAACTAGAACACAGGAGAAAATATACCAAAGATCTTAATGCAGATCAGCGTGTAAATTCAAACCTATTGTAGCCTCTAAAATTTGTGGCCACCAAAATTTTTGGTGGCCAACTACTGGCTAAAGCTTCTGGAGAGACAGCTAACACTTGCACACAACCTACGATGATCACTTACATGACTAGAAAAAATGGAGATACAAACAATGAATTTTGAGACTGACTTTGTAAAAGAAGAAATAAATGATTATGCCTCTTATCAGACATCTCACATGGATCAAAGTTTCCAGCCGCTATTCTTACTGCTGTACCAGGAGGCTAGAAGTATTTGACAGGCTCTCCTGAAGAAGAAAAACTGGTCTGTGCCTTGTATAACGCAGATATTTAACACTTTTAAGAGCTAACCTTTTATTTTGTTCAGAGTAAATAAAGAAAGTGAGTTTTCAGCAGAAGCTGAACTATTGCATAAAGACATTCTTCATGAAGGTGTTCTTCAGCTTCTCTGTTTCAGCTCAGCAGCTTGCCTCCTACGAAAACCCACTGTGGAAAAAGCAGAAATGAAAGAGCTATGCTGAAATGGCCGTGAATTTCAAGTTAAAGATAGTTCTTGACTATCTTTCTGGATACAATGCAGAGCATTTCTCCCTAAAGGGTATGGAAATGGAAGCCTTTTGCTACCCCCCTGGCAAAAAGGGTAGCAGAAAGATCCCATAGGTCCTCTTACCTCTTTGTGCGCTTGTGTGCATGGCTTAGATACACGTGTTGATTTCCTCATTCATTTAACTCCATTATATAAATTGAAGAAACAGTGCACCCTAATGTAGGCAGAAACATAGACACAGAAATGCTGCCATTCTGTCTAACAATCGTTTAACAGAAGTTAAATGAAATCTGCAAATAAAATGAAATGGCAGTGCAAAGCACTTGTCATATGAATAATTAGACATTATAATAGCAACAGTATGCTTGTTCTGTTCTCATCTGTAGTATTTCTGTTTAGCAGCTGCTACGCCTGACAAACAACTGCCAGATGCAAGAGTTCCCTGATGGGTACCTGAACATGCTCTGTGTATCCTCCTGAACTTTACTACAGTTTAAATGTTATTCCGGACCTGCAGAACAGCAGACAGCTGTTTTGCCAGCTTAGCAAATGGGAATATTCCTTCTCTAAGCAAGTGGGAAATGCACTAAATCTGTCTCAGCTAGGAACAATTTTAGCATTCACTGTTCAAATCATCTACTTTTCTAATCTTTAAAGCATAGAGCAAGTTGTTCACAAACTTTACTTGTAACAGAAGAAACAAACTCAATTCTCTACATGTGCTTTTACAAATCAAAATACCTGCTTCCCAAAACCAGATGTGAAATCAAGGGCTTTTGAATATCTGGGTCCTCATGATTGCTCTGCTAATTGTGCAGTAACAACTAGAGATTACGGAATATGCTTCCGATTACTACCAGTGTAATAAAGTCAGAGGTGGTTGCAAACAGACTTTGTAGAGTGAAGAAAAATTAGTATCACAAGACATGTCACTGTGAATTCATGCCATCTGTCTAATGATGAATGACACTAGTGTGAATGGTATCAAGTCAGCCTACAGCTTTGCTATATATACTTAGTAACCTGCAAATACATATGGCAAAATGGCCCCACTTACACTGTGCATCAAAACAGAGAGTATAGTGCTTTGTCATAGGGTAAACTGCTCTATTATAATTATCACATGTTCAGAAATGAAGGCTGCATTTGTTGATCACAACCTATTTTATTTCTTTTTTGGATATCTGTTTTCTTCCAAAAGTCTCATTTTCATGATTCAGGTTTCATTTCACTGCTACTTTAACACTACCAATTCTAACAGTTATTTATACCTTTTATTCTCCGGTCAGTGGGAATGTCATGAGGTCTGTTTTTACTGTAGTTTCAAACAGAACACTCTACATTTCTTCAGCAAAATGCAAACAATCTTTGCTGCTTCATATATGTAGCTAGATACTCTTTCAAGTATTTTGCCACAGTTTAATGTTATTGATTTGTGGTCCTTTCCCGAGGTGAAGCTAGTACTGCTCCAGACTTAGAGAAATGGATTGCCTAGGACAGATTCTCTACTTGTATAAGCTGATGAAATCGAGGTATATAGGTGTACAAACATATACGATCAATTCTGACAGCTAGATCCCACCAACATATTACAGGAATTGTGTCAGGGTTATAAATGAGACTAGAGTTTCCTTCTATTCTGTTCTGCTCTTTTTTTTTCCTGTCCCAATACAGCTGATCTCACTTGGCATGATGTGATTGCTACTTTAGCTCAGTTCAAACCTTTTGTCTTAAAAGGATTAAAGAGTTTGACTCACCTGACCTCATTTCAGTAATTTAAAAGGTAAATATTCAGACTAAGCTTATTACTTAGACTTTCTCTACTTTCTCTGTCATGGAAGAAAGATGTGATGAATTGCCCGCTGCAGGCACCTTCTTGCATGGAGTGTGGAAGATTCCCAGATGTCTATCTCGGAGCAGGTGTTTGTCTTTCAGGCTGCACTGCACAGCATCTGTGCCCTGGGCTTCATCCAGTACTGTTATCTTGAGTCTATGTCAAGAAGAAGCATCAGAAGTCAACAATTAGCAAAAGTATCATCTTCTTTGTTGCTTTCAACTTAGTGATAAATTTAAATGTGATAAAGTGTGAGGATTTTACTGGAAAACATATTATTTAGCACAAGATCAAGGTAATGGGTTGGTCCAGTTCCTTGTGGGATGAGACAGAGTCAAAGAAGAGGCAATGGATGTAGTATCTTCTTTCCAGGTGGTGTTTTGTTTTTACAGAGTGCTTAGGAGAGATCTCTGTAGTGACAACTTTTTTCTTTGTGTGCTTCTACTTTATGCTTGATGGACCTCCTGGCCTCGAATTTATCAATGACAGAACATTGGAACCAAACTAAGCAGAAAGAAAAACTAACAATAGCCAAGTGATTCAGGAAGAGTCATAACTATGGGTAGGAAATATCTTATTACGGCAAAACCTTGCCACATTATTTTTTTAATGGATACTGCTCATTAAATGAAATAACCCTTTGAATGAAAAGAAGTTTGTCTAGAGAAGCTAGAAAATGATAAACACAAGTATAACAGCTGGCAGGGTGCAGCATCAAAGTGGGTAAGTGGAGTTAGTGTCAGCATTTACTTACAAATGTAAGTAAATGTCCCTCCTTACAGGAGGGACAGAGACGCTTAGTCAAGTTCCATCCTTTCTGCCATTGTTGAGAACATGCACCCAGCAGACAGTGCAAATATGTGCATTTCAGGTCTTTGAACTCTCAAATGTCTTATGTCATGAATACAACCAGTTTAGAGTCTGTAATCTGTTTCCTGCTGGCTATGTGCCATTGCCACCAAAGTCACATGTTTGCTCAGTAAGGTCCACATCTGGAACATCAAGATGAAATCTTATGCATGTAAATGCCTCTGTCAAGGGGCATGCTCCACCGTGCTTAACTATTTTTCTACAGAGAAAACAGTTTCTCATTTTTCATAACCAGACATAAAAGTATTTTCCAGTGAATAATGACATTGCCATGAAACTAAATGATGAGCTAATTTCCTACTAACAAAGAACAAGACGCTAACAATATTTGGAGTGTTTTTTCAAAATGTTGTACTGATTAATCCCACATTTATTCAATGCTACATTAACTTTTTAAATCACTCGGCATCAAATCCTTTGCACTACAGACAATATAAGCTTTCCCATTGCCTGCAACAGTAGTAAAATGGTTTCTATGTTAAAGAATATATAGCATCAATTGGAGGAGATAAAAATATTATCCAAGTGTCATGCAAAATATTTCTGTTATAGAAGCTCAGATTTTTTTGATCTGTGGCAATTCACTGCAAAGCACTTGGGTTTTATTATTTAATTAAAAAAATATGAACAAAATTAATTACTGCAGGTTGCTAAATAGACATCACTCAGATAATCATGGAAACACTACGATGCAGTTAACTTTGGGGTAGGTAACAGGCTAAGTGATTTCTCCAGGTATCTTGCAGCCCTGTTTGGATAATTCCATAAAAGATATTTTTAAATATTCATTCTGCTACAGAATGTTCTTAGTTCAAAGTCAGTTTTTAGTAATAATGAACTGTAGTTGCCAAAGCTCCTGCGGGCCAGTGATGGTATCACAGTCAGTGTGATTCAACAACCTGCACCCTCCCCGCAATTAATTTTCCAAGGTGTCCATAACTGTATTCAATATTAGTACAGACTGATGCAAACCGTTTTTCTTCTCTGAAAGATAAGTATCAATGCATTTTAACTCTTGTAACTTACTATTTTTACCTTTTTTTTCTGTGTAAATAATAGTAGTTGATAATACAGTGAATCATATAATTTTGAAAAGAAGTGTGGCAACCACTAGCACTATGAAATGCCACTAATAATTTGTGTTTCCGTTTTGTAGGTGGAAAATAAGTAATTTTAGAGTTTAGTCACCAGAATTGTGATTTTTACTTGGGCTGAAGAGCAGTATTTTCATGCCTCTTGTTCAAAGGAAAGTCGCAATAACCCCCACCTAATTGCTGAAAGATTGGAGCCTGCATTTCCAAAATCTTGGCCAGAAAGCCTCCTCAGATACTTGAAGCTCTGCAGCTGCTTGTAACCGCGGGCATTACCATTCTGGTTTGGCTGAGCATCTAGGAACTCATGTCATGCCTACACCTGTTGTGGGGGTCACATTCGGTATTCATGAGTCTAGAGAGAAAATGAAGCTGTAGAGAGCGTGCAGGGAATGCTTGCCAGGAAAGCGAGGAGGGGATGGGGTTCTCGGTGCTGCTCTAAGGAACGCTTTGCATCTTTCTTCAAATGAAGAAAATGCAGAAATAGCACTGTAAGTAGGGATCGTCATGCAAACTCAGAACCACTTTGGGGGGTCTAAGGTGCTACTATATGATATTGAGTAGATATAGCCAGAAACCTCAAGTGTGGGTTTGCTATTTTTACATCTAGAGCCGGATGGCTAACAGTGTGCCACCCGCTACTTGTGGTTTGCTGGGGTCGGGGAATTTTCTTCCCCTGTGGTTGAATGCACCTTACCCTACTTTTCTTTGTTTGATCCTTGTTGCCGCAAATAATTAGCTTTCTCCTATCCCTTGTTCAGATTCCCTTGGCCCAGTAACTGATGGAACGGAGCAGAGGTTGTGGTTGGGTTTTATTGAATAACACTCCATTGCTCTGTGCAACAAATTATGACTAATTGCTTCTCAACTGCTTTGCCAGCCTGTGAAAAGGCCAGCATTGAGACACACCAAGTCAGAGCTCCCTGCTGAATCTCTGTAAGCTTATACAAAAAGCAGACTTTGGTGAATGAGGTTTTACTGGCAGGGGAATGAAGTGTTTCGATGAAAGAAACGTGCCCATCATTGACTCCTCTTCAGCGCTGAAGTTTGTGGTTTTCCCCTCGGGTGTAATGTACATAGACAGTTTTGACTCTGCAGATGTTGTGAAAAACTCTTTGTCTTTCTCAGCAAACAAAAACTGCGTTTGTATAAACTCGTGTAATTTCTGTTATTGGGTTTATCATGTGTGGGTTTGAATTTTTACTTTAATCAATGAATGTAATTTCTCCCTTTCTTGCTTTCTTCCTTAGTGCTAAGAAGTACACAGTGGCTTTTTAATATTTAATTGATGAGATCATTTTACGGGTTTTAGTTTAAAGGTAACCATAGCACAAATGCATCCATTATTAACTGCAGAACGGCAGCGTAGCTTCTTGGGAACGCTCTTTAGTTTAATATGAGAACGCCTGTCAACAGAAAACAGCACTGATATTGTTGTTAAGTGTCACAAACTGGCAAACGCAATGGGCACCACGCTGGAACAATGCAAACTGCTTATATCAATGGAAGAGGCGATGTTTAAAAATGAGGTGAAGGTGGACAGCGAGAGGCTCTCAAGGAAGGTTCGATTCCGTGTTGCATCCTCGCACAGCGGGAGGGTGCTGAAGGAGGTGTATGCCGACGGGGAGGCTGCCGACTCTCTGGACTCCGAGTACGCCAGTAGCTCAGAGACCGACCAAACCAGCCGGCTGAGCGAGGTGGACGGGCAGCAGAATGGACACGTAGGGTCCGAGTGTGATGAAAACGAGAACGAACAGGATGACTTGCTCATTTTAGTCAGAGCCACTAAAGAGAGGGGTTTTGGTACAAAACGAGTCAACATCCTCAGCAAAAATGGCACAGTCAGGGGAGTCAAGCATAAAGTCAGCGCTGGTCAAGCCCTCTTTGACAATCTGGCCAAAGTCTTTCAGGTAGGTGATGTGGTTCTGCTGGCTGTAAGCCCCGTGCCTGTCCCTTATAACTCCCCATGTTATTCTTCCCTTTGTCCAAACCTCTCAAACGATTTCTCAATATTCTGCCTCATTCCTACTGCTGTCCACTTGCTGTTGTTGCACAGGAGGGGCTCATTGCTCGTTCTGGTATACAACAGCTCCGCACTCCAGATTGACAGTGAACTTTTTCTTTCAGAATTGATCTAAAGTTTGCTGAGTATAAATGTGTATGTTGTACATACACATGCATGTGTATGTATGGACCATGAAAGAAATGTAACAGAGGAATTAATGGGCTTTATTGGAGATCTGTACAGATCCACTGTGCAGGGATGTGTCATGTTTCCACTCCTATTATATTCGGTCTAATGAGTTTACGATGTTATCTACTGTCCCCTACATGTAAATATGTATACTTGAAAATTCCATTGTGTTTAATCTGCAAAGTAGATCAAATTAGGTGCAGGATGGCAGCAATGACAGTTTTCCCACATGAAAATTTCAGAGGAATGAAATCTTAGTCGGAGGTCTCTTTTATTAATGTCTGTTTTCCATTTATTTTGTAGAAGGAACAGAATATGTGTATTTGAAACATTATATGCCACACTGATGCCTTAGGCAGAGAAACACAGGCCTCAGAAAAATCAAGATAAAAGTTCTAAAAAAGTTAGCTCATATATGTAAATTATCTATATATGCTAGTCAAGCCTTTAAGTCATTAATATTCAAATGAAAGAACAAGTATGCAACCAAACTCTTTCTAAAGGTTGTTATAATCCAGAATTATGGTGGTCACTTAAATTAACCTATAATTGGCTTTGGGGCATTGTTTTAGAAACATTTATGCAGTTTTAAAGCATGGGAATTTGATATTAGTAACAACTGTTTCTGTATATTGAAATGAAATCTAAAGTTCTTTCTCACTTTGAAACTAAGTAAGTTCTAATACATTTAGAAATGGCTATAAATTAACACACAGTTGCTTCTGCATATGAGTTTATCCTCTATGTTGTACCTATTTCTGTATCAGAACTAGTGTGGCCAGCAGGAGTAGGGAAGTGATTGTGCCCCTGTACTCAGCACTGGTGAGGCCGCACCTTGAATCCTGTGTTCAGTTTTGGGCCCCTCACTACAAGAAGGACATTGAGGTGCTGGAGCGTGTCCAGAGAAGGGCAACGAAGCTGGTGAGGGGTCTGGAGCACAAGTCTTATGAGGAGCGGCTGAGGGAACTGGGGTTGTTTAGTCTGGAGAAGAGGAGGCTGAGGGGAGACCTTATCGCTCTCTACAACTGCCTGAAAGGGGGTTGTGGTGAGGTGGGTGTTGGTCTCTTCTCCCAAGTAACCAGCGACAGGATGAGAGGAAATGGCCCGAAGTTGTGCCAGGGGAGATTTAGACTCGATATTAGGGAAAATTTCTTCACCGAGAGAGTGGTCAAGTGTTGGAACAGGCTGCCCAGGCAGGTGGTAGTGTCACTATCACTGGAAGTGTTCAAAAAATGTGTAGATGTGGCACTTCAGGACGTTATTTAGGGGGGGCATGGTGCTGCTGGGTTGATGGTTGGACTTGATGATCTTAAAGGTCTTTTCCAACCTTAATGATTCTGTGATTCTGTGACTCTCTAAATTATAACAGTCTTTTTGTCAATACCGATGTTCCTGTGGAAGTTGGATGTTTCAAAGATGAATTAGCATTCATTTCTGTTCTTTACCTCACATGACACTCAAGTAGCTTGCTTTCTCTCAAAGAGAAGAAGAGTTTGCCCTTGAGTTCCCTACTCTGATAGAATGTGTAACAAACTCACTTTTTCTAAGTAGATATGAGTTAGGAAGTGTTAACTGGGGCATGTCTGGGTTCTTCTCCAATCTTGATTCCAAATACTTTCCGTGTTGTTTTACTACATGGAGTATACAGTTTCACCTCACTAGCCTCATTCCCTCCTAAAAACTTTCTTCCACTGCATCAGTGACACCAAGTTAAGAAATTTGAGTCAGCTAAATAAATAGACCCATTTGAAAACATATGTACCTTAATTAGTGTCCCTGTCGTCTTGCTGTTTCTATCTTCAGTTGTAGGTTGGAAGTTCTTCAGGAAAGGGTCATAGACTGAATTCCATGCACTTTGATTGCAGTGAAGTTTCTTTCACTCCTAGCAGAGTTACATATAGGACCAGCACTATTTCCATGAGATGTTTTGCTGGAAGAAAGTAATGCTTGAGAGGAGGCATATCTGTCTGACAACTTCAGAAAATGTTATGTAGGCAAGTCTACCTCAGAAATTCATAATTAAAACCTGTAAAATAATGAATGGTTTAAAAGGTGATAAGGATCTTGTATTGACAATATTCTACAGCAGAAGAAAGTGGAAAACATACAACACACAACTAAATTTAAGAACTCTCTGCTACAGGCATTGTAAAGGCCAAAAGAATAGGCAGGTTTTGAAAGCAGATGAGGAAAACGTATGGGGAACTGAGCAGCTTCTGTTTAGGCAGGTCTAGATAACTGATTTCCAGAAATAACTGTATATTCTTATCTTAAGCATCTGCTGGATCAAAGACATTTATTCAATAACACAAAGAACATCATGATTTGAGATTTCTACACAAACAAGTTCCCATTTCCCCAGAGATAAAGTTTGAAATCTAGTGAAGACGAATGACGGTTTGCATATCTTTTAGGTCATACTGTGAGCCAGTTTTCTATGCCCCATGGTGAACACAGAGGAGAGCAAATCACAAAGGTTGGCATTGAGACTGATTCAGAACTGCTTGATACCAATGTGAAATATGATCAAAATCTGTCTAATTACAAATGAAATAATGACCTTTAAAGGATTATTTCTAATTTTCTGTAAGTATGTTCCAGACAATTAACTGTAATATCACTTGGAGAACAACAAGAGTTCTTCATTCAAAGATTCCATAAGATAGAAATATGTCTCTATTAGAAGATATAACTCAAAATTGCTTGATCTGGGCATTTTTTTGTAAGTTTTCCCCC
This sequence comes from Phaethon lepturus, assembly GCF_000687285.1. Classification (NCBI taxonomy): domain Eukaryota; kingdom Metazoa; phylum Chordata; class Aves; order Phaethontiformes; family Phaethontidae; genus Phaethon; species Phaethon lepturus. Next base: position 37,667 of record NW_010514149.1, read on the forward strand.
ATGATTATGTGAGGTCATCTGCAGTTGCTTCAGCTTCTTTTAGATAAGCAACAGTGGATGTATAACAATAGTTAAAATATATACAAAGTCCCTGATCCCTGAGGAGAGCCCACCTCTGCCCCTTTGATGATTCAGCAGTAGATGACCTCATTTTACATTTTCAGAGTCAATGTCAAAGCAATATTTGTAATCTCAGAGTATGCACATGAACTCGAGTCCTAAATCCTGAGCACTGATAAAATTCTTGAATGCAAACACTTCTTATTTAGTATTTAATATATCACTTAACTAAAATGTGTATGCAAGAAGCCAAATACTGACTATGTGTGTGGTCCTGTGATGCTGAAACTTTTTTTTCTTTAGATTTTCTGCAGTGTCAGCATTCTGATTCTTCAGATCATATCTGCAAACTCCTCTACTATGCTATTACCCAAAATTGCCAGATGGTCCCTGTGACAGAGGAGATTTCCTTTAAAACAAATCACTTAGCTCAGATATTCCAGGGATAAGTAGGGATTCAGTAGCTGCGCTTTGTTAAGTCCGGCACTCAAGACCTTTGATGTTTTCTGTTCAAATACCCATGCTAAAAGCACTCCCATGTATTTTAATGTTCCATGGAATATTTGGGGGTTTGAATATTTTTTCCACATTCTCTACCTGCAACCTTTCTACAGAATTAGTTCAGACAGTTTCTTCTCACAGCAGACTTCATCTAAAAAAAAAAAAATCACACCTTCTGGAGTTTTTGGGAATTTTAAAGGAGTATTTTAAAGGAATTTTAAAGTATCTAATACAGGAAGTATTTCTAGATGAAAAGGTGGTTTTATTATTGTTATATGATACAAGCCTGGCCTGAGAGCCTATATCTACTGCCAAGTGGCTGTGCATCCCCTGCTACATCTTCCCCCATCCATGCTCCGACCACTTCCATCACCAGCACAACCAGCAGCTTCCCATTGCCACAGTTCCTTGAGAAGAGAAGATAGGTCCCTCGTATTAGTCTGTCCCGTGACTGCCTGTGTCCCCGGACGCGAGCTGCTCCAGCGCGGTGACAGTGAAAAGTCTCCCATCAGGTCAGTCCTGCGTGGCTGGTCAAGCGGCTGCGAGCCTGGTGGGAGCTGGGGCTGGCTCGGCCGTGGGGATGGGGTGGGACAGAGCAGCAAGTGTCCAGGGGTTAGCTCAGCTTCATGGCAGGGCATTCTGGGGGCAGAAATGCAGGGAAGAGACCAGTCCTACTGATGCTTCAGGGGAGCATTGTTTCCCTGGCAACCCCTCCGGGGTGGGTGCCACTAGGAGAGCGTTGACATAGCAACCACATCCTGCGGGATGTGTGTGTGACAGGGCATTGCTGTGGCAGCACCTTCCCAGCCCCGACTGGCAGGGAAGGCGGGAGGCCGGGCGGTGGTCATTGATGGAGGACAGGGACGGTCGCACGTGCCCACCCGGCCTCCACGTGCACCCAACCTGGGACCGGAGGGGTGGCCGGCCACGGGGCTGGCGGTACAGCAGTCAAACGGTCGGGAATATTTTATTCGTGAGAAATGTGCACTGCTCAAAAGCCTGAATAGCAGAAACGACCTGGAGCTTCCAGACGCCCTGTTCGTGCGTCTCCTTGGTATATGTGAAAGTATCTCCTGC
>NW_010514149.1:39329-84302 GCF_000687285.1 Phaethon lepturus
CTGCTGAAACACTAAAACTGACGGTGCCGGCAGCTCTGGAGCTGGGGGTGTGACCTGCTAATTGCATCAGGAACATAAGCCCCCTCTCTGCATATCCAAAGTAATTGTGGTCTTATTTCAGTACATTACTAAAATTTTTGTTTTCTAATACTTAGAATACTGTTAAAATGTGAATGGGTGTGAATATTTCCTATATTTTCCCATAGAAAGCAGTAGAGAAATTGTTCTTGTTTCCTTGAAATAAATGTAATTCTCTTCATAATCAATTTTTATGACTAGGCCATCCCTACTATGGCTTCCAGGTGACACAGAGCAAAAATCCTTGGGCTGTCTGATATAGTACTAAGTAATGCAATGATCATTTCATGCCAGACCAGGTTTCCATCCCAACATGCAACGTAATGGCGCTCAGCCAAAGGTTTTACATGGGTCTCTCCTCATTTCCACTGTTTTAGCGTGGGTCCTTTTCTCCACTTACACACTCCACTGGGCTTCTGGCCTGCTCTGAAAGGTCTCCTTCTGCTAAATTAGCTACAGATCTCATTCTCGGGCAGGGCCTGCTGACGTCTCTTACGAAAGGGCAGGCCTGGTTAACAAACCTGATTCATGCCTTCGTGAAGATTGCATCAGAAGGGTTATGGGTGAAGAGTCAGACGTAGTGTACTTGGCCTTTACAATATTTTCCAGCGCAGTCTCAGGTAGAGCTAACGTTTAAGGTTGCAAAGTGCAAGTCAATATTCAACCTGATAAAGAATTAGCTTATTAATGTTTAGAGAGAGAAAGAGATGGGAAAGCGTTAAGAATCAGGTGGAAGTTTGTTAAGAGAAGGAGAGCTTCTGGGGTGATTAGGTTCACTTTCATCTTTCTTTACTTGTAGGTGACCTGGAAAAGTGAATACAGAGCAGGACATGCAGAGCTTACAAACCAGAAAGACTATTACCATAGCAAAAATAAAACGGAAGACAGCAGCAAAACCACCTGCCTTCCAAAGAAGGCAGATGATGCAAAGTGTTGTTAAGGAAGGTTTTGGGTGCAATAGTACAAGCAAAGGTTTTAGGGTGGGTGGCACATTGTATACCACTCCAGCCCCTGGAGCATGTATCACTACAACCCCTCAAAACTCTGGAGAGAAGAGTGAGAGAGAGAGGTCTGCACTTTCACTGGAGGAGTCACGATGTTGTCCTCCTTGTTTCTTTGGCAGACGATCAGTGCCGACACTCCAGCGTTATAGGACTCTCTGAACTGAGAGACCTCTGCTAGGACTGGACTAAGATTGTAGAAGGTCTCCTGAGCTTTTCCTTCCTTTTCTCATCCGTAAACACTGCCCTGTGACTCCCAAATGGGCGTAGCTTGCAAAAGGAAAAGACGTGCTAGATTGCTAGTAGCAATGTTAGGGAAACCTGCTGGTAACCTAAAGCCATAGCGTTTGCTGTAGTAATGCCACCTATATGGATGGAGATAAATCCTAGTGAGCTGTAGGTACCTCCTCTGAGGTATAAAGTTCTAGTGTATGCTCCTAGTGTTAGCAAGTCTGGAAAACTAATTATTGAGGAACGTTGCACTGAAATTGGGAAGAACAGGAAAAATTGTAATGACACAGAGGATCAAGTGATTATGAAAGGTAGGTTTGTGTTTGTTACAGAGGATTCAGCGTTAGAGGGATGACTGGATCACCACTGGAATGGGAATAGTATCCCTTCACCACTTCCTTTGGACCTTCCTAAGTGCTTTGATCTGTGACCACAGTGCATGGGACAGTGATTTAGCTGACTGACAGTTAAAACAGGTAGTTTTCAGACCTCGTGGCTGAAGAGCCACACTGATTAAAAAAGGAATACGTTCAGGTCTGTGTGCTTTTAACTGGAGCCTGGGGTTGCTCAGTACTTAGGATACTGGTATTTATTGCTCTCATGTTATCATATAAATTGGCTGTAAAGCACTGAACTCAGACAAGTCTATTATTAGAGTGATGGTGATATGTAGGGTTTACTGCTATTGGACGTGGAATACGTATTTGAGTCTCAAGTATAACCAAACTCTGCTGGGTGCAAGATGGAAGCAGCAGTGAGGAAAAGATCATTTTGCACTTCATCAGCACCTTCTTTCTTCTGCTGATAGAAGAAAACTTCTAACAACTGACTGGTACTGAATAGAGCTGCCTCAGGCTCACCCCAGCCAGGGACTGGGACCCGTGGTCCAAGCAGGTTGTGCAGCCTGTAGGAAAAGGCAGAGCTGCTGCCCTGGGCTGTGAGGGAGAACAGGATGAAGTTGTTCCCTCGGTGAAGCCTATGCTATCTGGCTACTTTCACAAACAGAGTGATTTATTAATAAGTCTCATCCCATGGCCTTAACTTTTACATGACAAAGGACATAGCAAAGAAGCTATGCTTATACTGCAGGGACTACGTATATACAGAATATGTAGTACTAGAGTGAATCAAGACTTTAGGTATAGATTCAAAAAACCCATAGTGTTCTGAAGAAGGACTTAGACATCAAGCTCCAAAACTGTGATCCTCCAAACCTCTCTTTGGTGCTGCCTTGTCTCAAAGGCAGCAAAAGCCTTTTATTAATAAAAATTTGACTAATGATCTGCCTTGGCCAAGTGCCTCAGCATCTCCGTATTGACAAGACATGACAGTTACCTCCTACTCATGTCCCATGGGAACTACAAAATAGGCGCTCCTTTGCCTGTCTCACCTGCAGGGCTTGATGAAGTAGGTGTCCTCTGAGCATGCCTAGTGGATCAGATCCTACACAAACTGCACATAAGCAGATGCTGCTTTGTTACAAATCGTGTCTGCAGGAGGCAGTGGTGGGAGTTGTACTTTGAATTAGACAGTCACAAGACAGCATGAATAAGTTGCTGGAACAGGAGTGGAACACAGGCTTGCTGATTCTCAACTTGCCATCCCAAATGCCGTGCTTGACTTCCATTTCTTTCTTTCTTGCTCTTATGCATTATCGTGATGGCATTGCTTCACCATGGAGGTATCCCAGAAAAGCTTGTAACCTGTGACTTGCTTGTTAGGGACAAAAGGTAGAGAGGAGACTGAATCCAAGTAGCCAAGAAATGAGAGACTGCAAATAACCACGTTTTGCCACCTTGTTTCATGCTCTCTTTAAATCTAAAAATACATTTGCTTTCTTTTTGCAAGAAAGAACCAGTGTATTTGTTCTCAGGAAATGGATATGAATGCCAAATGGAAAAAGACACCTTCTAGTTTTATTAAGTGAGATTCCTAAATCTTATTGGCCTCACGAAATTTTCTGAGCAGCAAATAGTCATAAAATGAGAGAGTATTAGGAGGAAATACCATATATGCTTGCCACCTTTTACTTTTAATTATCTGTTTGGCATATGACTTGGAATACTAGATGAATACTGGGTCTGAGCCCATGTACTGCTCTGGGACTCTTACATAATGTCCCTTTGTGGAACTGCTCAATAAGGTGTTCAACCATTGAATTAGCATGCAAAACGTTTCATATTGATTTGAAAAAAAGTAATGTTATGTAAACAGCCTATCAAAAAAATTCCTAGGATGCTAGTGCAGAATTTTTTTCTACTTATTCTAACAGTAGGAAATCTTCTTGTTCTGAATTGGGCTCTTAAAACAGAGGTGAAAAAGATGAACTGATTAGTCTTCATAATTGATTAGTAGCAATAACCCGTCTTTTTTTTTCTAGCTGTGGAGCTCAACTCAGTAACTCAGCAGGACAATTGTGAGAAAATATCTTTTGAAATATTCTTAAAACTATGACCATCAAGAAAAGTCTGGGCTATTCCCCTTTCTTTGACATGGTGTCTCCTCTTGCCCTGAATATCTGCATGTCTTTGACACAGCATACACCAAGTCTGTGGAACACATAAAGCTGAAATATATTGCCTACAAATATGAACCATTCCATATGCTTATTTACTAACATAATTCTTGGTCATTGATCTCTAATTTTTGTGTACAAATAAATTGTGTTGCAACCAAATATTTAAGGGTCCTCATTGCACCTGAGTGTCTTGGGTGAAGTATGTTTTAGTTACATTTACAAACATGGAAGAAAATATTTGGCTATGCTGGGCCAATTTCTCACCAGACCGCACAGCTGTGCAGCTATGCAATTGCAAAAATATAGTAATAATGAGGATGAAACACAGTTCCTTTATTAAAAAAAAAGCTCAAAAGAGTGGGGAATTATCTTTACCTTAGTGGTATGATTCTCCAGGCATGTACTAATGCTTTTGATTTCTTGACATAGAAGGCATTAGCAAAAATACTTTCTAACAAGTTAATTACATTACAATTCCATTTAGTTTACAGATCTCAGAACTGTTTCAGTTCTGAGCTAGGATTTGCAAATACTTACGTTAGTAGTTGCAAACACAAGCTAGACAAATACAAATGTACACATGCCATACAGTTATTGCGTTACAATGACCTGGGAAAACTGCATTTTAGCAGTTGACCAAAACCATATTTCAAGAGTCATCTGCTGCCGGTCAATTGGTGTGTAGGTGTCATTGAGGACTATTTCCTTCCCCAAGAGATTAAAAATAAAATCATGCTTTATTTGCGGGTAACGCTTGCTAGACTGCTGTGGTGTGTCAGCAGCCTGCTCTGACATTTGTCTACTTGTGTTGACAGTTTATTAGAGACTACACCAACACAAAGTACATGATTAACAGCTTGAGAGAAAGAAATGGTCAAAGAGATACTGCTTCTTTTGGCTGGAGCTTTAACCTGTGGCTGCAATGTTCAGCAGCATCATAAGTCTGCAGCTTAAGTGCAATAAAATATGCTTCATAATGGAATTTGCAGCCATGGAGGAAGGATATGACTTTCATGCATGAAAATCTTCCTCATTTCTGCAACATCCAGTACTAGGTAGTACAAAGCATGAAACTCAAATCTCACTGAAGATTAATAGTAACTAGGACAGCATCCCCAGCCTGTTGATTTTGAAAAGGAGTTGGAAAAATATAGCTTCCCATCCACGCAGGCAATCTTGTGGTTTTGCTTGACACACTAGTTATGTTGTGGAGAGGCTACCACAGTACAACTCTTTACAGCCTCCATTATACAAAGCAACAGAAATGGTTACAGGTGAGCAGCTGGAGTCAGTGAGGTAGAGACTAATTTCACACATGGCAGGAAAAAAGACAGAAAAATCATCATTCACTGCTAGGATGAATTGTGGAAAGCATTTTAACAATCTTAGTACAATTTTGTTTTGGAACTATAGCTAGAGACACCATCCATCAATAATGTCAGAGAAGTATGTCTTCTATACCGTAGCAATACCACATGCAGACTTCTTCTTTCTCCACTCCCAAGAAATATGGGAAAACTTAACAGCCAATATTTGCACAAGTTTGTAACAACGTGAATGTTATAACCTGCATTCACAAATCAGTCAATGCTGGTGCAAAGGCAAAGAAATTTTTCTTTACTCCTGGTAGCCTTGTTTGGAATGTTACTGATTGCTAATCATCTAACAAGTTTTAAAAATAGTAAGACTTGACAGCAGTTGTACACTATAATTTAAGAAAAATCTATTTCCCCAAGCAACTTCTGTAAGACAGAAAGCAGTAAGCTTCTAAATGTGCAACTGAAGTTACAGCTTTTTAAAGAAAAGGTGATCTTTTCCTGCCCAGCTGCTCATGTCCTGCTCTTGGTTCCTGCTCTTGGTTTACTACATCTAAAAGCAAAGGACTCTCCCTCTCAGCCCCACAGCCAATTGTGAAGCATTTCATTGCTGTTCAACTGGAGAATGTCATAAGAGACAGACTGATAGACATAGTAAAAAATTAGACCTGTAAGCATTATTGCTGGAGTTCTTTCCCCCTATTGCAGGTCTTAATCTGCATTTGAGAACTTCCCTTTCCAGGTGTTGGCTGATGCTTGCAATCAGATTTGCAAATATGCAGTGGGTAAGTCCAAGTTGTTCTTCCAAATCCCACCATAAGCCAAAAAAATAACCACCTACTCAGTCCCTCCATGTCCAAACTTAAGCTGTCATGAAGATTTAAAAGAGACAGCAGTTTCTAAATGACTTGTTCAGGATATAGATTCTGTTAATTTAAATCCGTCTGCAAAATTTTGCCACGGCAGCTCTGGTTTTTGTATCTGCTGAGTGGTCAGGCCTTTTGAAAACCTATCTGCTTGGTCCATGATGTTCTCATGGATCCTCATGTGAGAGACTGTGGGGTGGAAAGGCACTTCTACAGGCCAATATTTGCAGTTCAATACAGATGACTAATACTTTCTATTTTTTTTGCGGCCACTGACAGGGAGAAGCCTTGAATCATGTAGTTCCTTCAACCAGGTAGTTTTATCCTTAGCTGAATTATCACCTCAAAATTCTCTTTTGAAGTCACAACAGATAAGGGCAAGAGTTGTCAGAAAAGGAGAGATTTCTAGTGAAACTTCTGACCTTTCATGCTGTCTCAATTCTCATTTTGGCAGAAAGTTACGCAACTGGCAGAAATGTAATGTGTGGAGTTTCAGCATTGTTTGCAGACGTGATATGATGTTAGAATATAATTGATTTTTTTTTTCTTCAGGGGTTATGTTATCTACACAAAGGAGCCACTGAAATATTGCTCCAAAATAAAAGCAGATAGCCAATTTAAACACCTCAGTGTCTGCATTTACAGTTATATTCCTTGATCAGAACATGTTTAATCCTATGACATGATATAGATTCTAGCCCTATGATGAGAACATTATTATATGAAAAGTCTGATTATAAAAGTAACAATTTCTACTTTATTTAAAGTAAACACATCTGGGCCAAATCCTGAATCAGTCTAGAGCATAAATTCCTCAGGAGGACCACAAGGATGTCATAAGTTTATGCAGGGACAAAATTAGAAAGGCCAAAGCCCAACTAGAACTTAATCTGCTACTGTCATAAAAGACAATAAAAAATGTTTCTATAAATACATTAACCAGGTTAATGGTTGGACTTGATGATCTTAAAGGTCTTTTCCAACTTAAATGATTCTATGATTCTACAAAGCTGCTCACATTGACCTTTCTAAAAAATTACTCCAACCGCAGTTATAATATATATGGAATAACTACCTCAGCAGCTATTTTGACTGACAGGTTTAGGAGGTGATAAAGCATACAACCTGCTACATTCTGATTTTCAGACATTTTACCTATTTGGTTAAGAAAGCCAAACCCAAGCTTACACTTTAGATTTTTTTCAGCAACAAATTCTTTAAGCCTGTTTCATGAAGATGTATTCCATTTTGCTTATACAGAAATGGTGGATAAGTCATCTATCCCGTTTTGTACATCAAGGCTATCAGCCATGATACAGGCTATCCTAGGGCAGAGTTGGTTTATGTATGTTGTCTAGGAGTTGCATCCTCTATGCATAAAAATCTCAAGCTCTTTGCCTTTGGTTTTGGAATATGATACATAAGAAAAGGAATGAAGCAGCATATGTGGTCAGTGCAGGTGGATCTTTATTTTGAAGAAATGGAGATTGAGTGTTTAACTAGTAATTAACTACTCAGGTTTGAAGGTGAAGGTACCAGAGTTCTAGGTATTACTAAGTAATGAGATAGCCGAGAGCATGGTTCCGATTAGGTTAAGTAGTATAGCAGGGAAACAAGGTCCTTCATCACTCAGTGCTAATACAGAACAAAGTAGTGCTATAACTTCAAGAGATACTTTTCATCACTTCCGAATGTAGAGTGATAAGGTGCTCTTTCACTGAGGAGTAAGGACTGACCTTGCACTTCATCAGCACTTCGTTGCAGGAAACATAGGTCAACTTTGCTCTTTGCCTCAAAGACTTGTGCAAAATTCATTACCAGTTGCAGAGTGCTTTGTGACCCTATGCGAGAAAATTCTCTATGTCCACCTGAAAAATGGTTGGAGTTTTCCTTACCTGTGCAGCACAAATGACAACTTCAACTTTTTACAGGACAGCCTGTTTTTATCTCAGCCCAGATGAGTAACATTTTCGGGTAGAATTTAAGTTGTATATAGCAACAGGAAAGAAAAAGTGCATAATTTGCCAGACATTTGGAAATGAAAACTAAGCAATATTGGGAGGGTGCTGGTTTCCCAGTTTTGTTCAACACTCCTTGGGAGTTTCAGGATCTCAGTGCATCCCATTCCAGCTTCCATTCACAGGAATACAGTAAAAGATAAAATAACTTTTGACAGAAATCTTGTTATCTGCTAAACATGAAAACTCCAGGGTGTATCCCAAATCAAAACCAGAATTCCCTTAACTCTTTCCCCTAAATTTATTGCTTAGGAAGGTAAATTGTGAAGAATGGATCATAATTTAAAATTTTCCCTGCTACTGATTGCTGTTCAGAGTGGCGCCTTATTCCATTTATGCTATTATGTTCTTTAGCTGTTTTCTGAGTGAGCAGAAGTAGTTCTGTTGTATAAGAGACTGACTCTAGGGTGTAATTAATCCATGATGAAAGGCTGAACCATGTGCCAATGAAAATGCAGGAAATTTTCAATGGAGCTAGGTCTAGCTGATAAGAGCTTTCCTGAATACCAGTTTTTATTTGCTGATTGTCTTTAACACTAGGAAAATCACCAGCTGCAGCACTGGTGATAATAAGAAAGAATTTATGGATTATTGTGCTGTTTCCTATGATATTCTGATATATTGAAGTCTTAGGAAAACAGATCCACACGGAGCATAGCCTGGCAAAGAAGGAAAAGCCATGTAACATCACGAGCAAGATCTCACCAGCTAACCATGTTATTCTCCAGTCAGGAATAGGATGAATCACATTTGCAAGAAGCTCAACAGACTAAAATTCATTTTCATAGACCACTAGTGCCTTTTAGTTAACCAAACTGTGATTGACATTTGGGAACTATAAAGGGGGTCACTGGATGAGTAAACTGCACCTGGCTGTTTAAATGTAAGATGACAGAGTCAGACATCCATGTATGTTTGTATGTATGTGTTATTGTGTTGTTAGCATCTCTCAGTCTCTCTAGCAGTCTAAGGATACCCAGGGAATATTTTAGAAAGGATGAGTAAGGGACTGGTGAAAGAGAGGAGGAAAGAGAAAGAGGGATGGGGTAGCAACCTTTTTTTTTTTAAACGTCTTCTGCCCACTGGAGAACAGTAAACAGGGCCTTCCAAAGCTGCTGCCAAGTTAAAAAGAAATGGGCCAGAGTAGACATAGCAATTTTTATGACAGCCATTTGCTGCTGATCGACACAACTCTCTTTCTCTGCAGTATAAAGTGTTCTACTAAGTGAAGCAGCAGTGATTACAGACAGATGGGGCCAGCGTGCTCAAACCAGACTCACTCGGAGCCATGTTGTTTGCTAACTTTTCCACATGATCTGTGATATCAAACACCTTCATCTTTATCTGCCAGCCTCCAGCAAGTCCTGCTCTTGGACTAAGAGAGCTAAAGCCATCCTTACTTAGCGAATATTCTCAAATAGGACATAAGCTGCCCAGTGATCCTACCCGGACTGGCAACTCGAGATTCAAACATCTTGAACACTGTGATAAATAAAAAGCAAAAGAAAAAGCTGCATATGACTAGAGAAAATCTGATTTGGACCTGACAAGTAAGGGTGTTGTTTAAGACAAATATATTGTGTTTTTTAAAAAGTAATTCAGGGTGACATCATGGGAAATGGTAGATAAGTAAATAGTAGAATTACCACCAAAGTCTGAGTAAGTAACAGGAGAAAACATTCCCGCTCAAGACAATAAAACATGTTTGAAAAATCCTACTCATATTATTAAAAAGCAAGTCCAAAAGTACCTTAAAATGGGAACTGACAGTAAGAAAGATAATTATGCAGGAAAAATAACTAGTCCTTTATTCAAGTATTTCATATATACAACCAAATATAGGCAAGTCTAGATATGTTTAAATGTCCTTTTTGGGCAAGTGACCAAACACTAAGTACTAGTCTGAACCTTTCAAGCTGACCTCTTCTTTTATTTCCAGCCCTCCTTCTTGTTTTGACTAGAACCAGAAAACAGAAAGGCCCAGAAAAAATGAGTGAAAAAATTAAGCAATGTTTTTTAAACTTGAGAAAAAGTTCCATTTTATTGACATCAAATTCTCATTTTACTCAGTCTGTCTGTTTCTCCCTGTTGCTAGTGATAAAGAGATAGAGGCGAAATAAACACTGAACAAATGTTGAATAATAATTATTTTCCGTACTCTTACATATAACATTTATCACCAAGTAGTAACTCATAACTACTAAGCAAGGAGATTAAATGGTGTAATCTAGGACAAATCTTCTTCGAAGAACAGAGGCTTATTCTCAGATTTCCAGGGTTTACACGTTGTTTAGATTTGTATAATTAATATCAACATTCTCCTCATGACCCATCTGCAATCCATTTTTTCAGTTCTCTGGTTTTCCACACTATTTACAGATGTACCTTTAGGCAGGCAGATGCTATGCAGCTCAAGCCATACATTTTTAATTTACAGATGGCAGCATTTCTTTAGGTGACATGCAGTAAACTTTTTTTTTCTCTCTTACATTCATTAGTTTTTGTTTGCAAGGCATTTTGGAGTAGTAGCAGTGACCTTCCAATTTGTTCTCTAACTTCATGTTGTCTGTTAGTAGACACAGAAAATTTAGGAATGATAATTTATACATCTACCATTTTTATTTTCACATTTTGTTTGACTTCCCAATTTTCCAGACATTTAAAAATGCCTGTATCTTTCTCATGTCAAAGGAATATTGCATAAACTGTTATGCTGCTGTTCTGTGATCAGAGTCTTCAGAAAACTCTCTCCAGGTAAAGAGCTGCAAACAGCAAACAGCTCTTTTCCTTTCCATTCTCATTGATGTAACACATCGTAAACCCTCACTGGGATAAATTAAAATCTATGTCCGCTTCATTTTGCATTTTTGTTACTGGAGCCAAAATGAGTCTAATATGCAATGAAAGTTCAGGCTGAAATTTAGACCTAAATTAAAAGACTTCCAAATGGTCACATGATTCATGCAACAACATAATGTTGTATAGTTTTGTAGACTTCACAACCGTATTCAGTCCTGTCACGACACAAGCCATATCTGCCAGAAATAATACTCTCCTTGCAGAAGTGGGAAGTCTCAGTTTGACCACTGATATGCACCCATGCTTCAGAGCTAGCGTGATTTCTGTGGACTGGGTGTGAATTTTAGTGCAAAATCAAATACCTCAATACTTTAGGAAATATTTTGCACCTGATGATTTTTAAAGGAATTCAACTTACATCTGTGAATATATGGGATAGGCTGGAGAGGAATAAAATAGGAACACTGGTATTGCAGAGGGAATTTAGGAGGTAAATCAAATACTTGTGGAAGAAAACCGAGTTTATCCATGGGATGCTGGAGAAAGCTTCCTGCTGTCTGGATTCACAGAGACATCTTGGAGGGAAATGGAAGAGCTGTGATTGTCAGACTTGGGAATGTTTAGGAGCCTGAAAAGCTGGTGTGATGGCTGTGGAGATGCTCTGCAATGGTGCTAAGTACTGTGTATTTTCAGTGTTTGTTAAGATGATTAGGTAAATGTGTTCACTTCACAGAATTCCTCAACAAACCTACCAGAGAGGGAAACAGTGCTTTGAATTCATCACGTTTCAGGCATAAACTGCAACCAATACAAAGCTTTGAAGGTTTTAACTCAGTTTCTTCCTGGCTTAGCTTGTGGCACTAGTTTGTGCCAGAAAGGCAGAGTTCATCTGAAATGGTGGCATTATGCATGCTCCAGGGCAATGCATGGTGATGATCTTCATATAGGATAAGATACGTGTGGCACTTTCAGCAAGGAAGACATGTCCAGAAACCTGGAAAGTGTGGTCACCGCAAATGCTTCTAGGTTTGATTTGGGGTGGTCTATCTGCTTAGTGGTGTGAGTCCTCTGGTGGGCTTCAGTCCCATTTTGGCTGATTCATTACATGCTCAGCCCTGCTGAAAGGTAACAAGGAGGCACCGGCTACTTCTGAGCTGGTGCCATGGGAACCTCTAGCTCCCAACCATTCTTGCAGCCTGCCTGCAGCACAGGCTTGTAATTCTGACCTTACATAAATCTTATGAAAATATAAGTGCTGAACCTAAATCAGTCCCTCAATAGCTGCCAGAAATGTCAAGTGTGGCAGTGAAGTACTCTGTCTTGAGAGAACAAAGCAGAAAGTGAGAGGCAGGAGAAGAAAGGCTTCCGCATTCTGGCAGTGTTGGTGGAGTACAAATCTCTCCTGGAGGCAGGGGGAAAACTGGGTGTCAAAGTCCTGAGAGATGACTACTTCCTGAGAGAACGACGAAGAGCAATCAGGCTTGCTGGAGGGGAAGGGAAGCTTAGTCTCCAATCTGGTCAATTCTCTGAAGTAAAGAAAAAAGGACTAGAGAAACATGTTTTTTCATGAATTTTCAATTATAGCTTGAATTCAGAAGGTTTGGCAAAGCCAGGTGAATGGGATGAAATAGTTGTTTTTATACTGCAACACCACCAATTGGTGACCAACATTAAGAATAATCCTTTTGTTCATTCTGTTGATTACAACTTAAAAATACCTATATTTTAGCCACATTTATGGTGAATTTTCTTCCTAACTTTGTTTTGGCCAGAAGAACAAACTCTAGTATAGTTTTCCATGAGAACTTCAGTCCTGACCACAAGGGAATTTGAAGTGGTGTAAAATTTTTAGTGGTTTTTACCATTGAATTTTCCTGAATTTAGCTCCTCATCTATATTTGACTGGCACAGCCTACTTCTTATGATGAGGTATTAAATTTAATAAGTGTTTCAAATTAGCATTTGTTTTATCCAAAGTCTCAAGGAGCAAATCAGAGAGCTTATATCTTCTGTAGCACTGTAACACAGTTTTGCAGAAGCGTAGGTTTCAATTTCCTGATCCAAGTTCCATCAAAGAGAACTTGTTTATACCACCACTCAGATTGTTCAGCTGAAAGCCATTTATCAAACATAGCAGGTAATAAAAAATTAATAAAACTTGCTTATAACTCTCCTACTAGCACTGTACCTGTAGAAAACAATTGTTTCCCTGGTTGGATGCCACGTTACAGCACACTACAATCGGTCTTTCAACATGGAATGGGCATAGAGGGGAAATATGGAATAACCCATTGCCAAAGAAAATTCATTGTTAGGACAGGTGCTGGGTGAAGTTTGCACGATGTGTTCCGTATAGGTTAAGGTAGATATTAAGCATGTTATTAAATACACTGTAAATCAGCTATGAAAAGTAAAAACTACTTATAAGAAACAACAGCATTTACGCACTGAATGACTGAGTTTGTTTTGCTGGAAAGAAAAAGTTTTACAGGTTAATGTTGTTCATTTTCTCGAAAAAGCCATTTTGCAAATACTGTGTTTATAAGTAAAGTAATCCCAGCACCTTTCCTTTTGTATAGGAAGTCTTGTTAGTCTGAAATAAATTGCTAAGGGAAAAGGAGGGTAATAGATGAACAGGCTGTTTGGAGAGCAGCATCAGAGCAATTTTAACTTTCTTTACTCTCCCCTTTCCCAATCAGTTCATTTCAGAGCTGACATTACAGTTATCAAGCTAGCAGATGAAAGAATAAGACTGGAATGTGCTGTGGCCCTGCCACTGAAGCCTGAGAAGCAATGAAGCTCTCAGTGAAGATGAAGATCAATATCAGAAGAAGCAAGTGTTCTTCCCATGTGGTTTGAGGCCACTTTGCTCACCTGACAAGCAAACACTGTATTTGATAAAATGCATACACTGAGAAACGCCCATGGAACTTCATCCAAGGGAATCTTCACTGATGTGTGCTCAAGAAGTCATGGACCAAGATCTAGAAAATCACTCTATGAAATTTATTTCCAGTCAACTTTCATAGTGACAAATATTTTCCCTTTACATAGCGTATTCTAGGAAATATTGCAGTATCATTCACTTTATATAGTGAATGCCTTGTGAATGGCAGAGTATTCTCTCCATCATGTTTACTTTTACAGGGCTGAATCTTGCTTACTGATTTGGACTGGCTAAAAAACTCCAAATATATCTATATCATTAGTCAAACTAATTGATATAAAATAATCATCCTAGAACAATGCTTTCTGTGGCTTATAATGATTGACATACTCAAAGAAACTAAAGCAATGGGAAAACACCCAAATACTGATTTTAAATGCTACTTAATCAAGGAAACATTGGCTCCAGAGTCATATTTTGTAGGTGAGATCATAATAAGTCTGAAAGATAGTGTATCAGGTTTCAAGGAGCTATTTTGGAGTGGGATCCCACAGCACACTTTGCAAATGAAGGGGACAATTATCATGTGCCTTGCTGAAACTTGGTTTAGATATTTCCTGACTGCTGCCTTAAAATTGCACTGAGAGTTTCCTGCTGTAAATGCAAAGGACTGAATCTCTCTGTCCTAAAAAATTATTGCATATTATTTTTGCACGGTGATTGTGTTGGCTGATAAAAATTTTCTGAAATCAAGTCCTCTGGCTAGTGCTATTAAGAAAATTGCATGGTCCTGAATTACGTGTCAGATTTTTCTGATATGGATGGAGTCATAAAGATTTTATTTGTACTGGTAGTGGAAATTTCAAAATTATTGTCAGTCCAAAGTTTATACAGGCCAGCTGTAAAAAGGTTACCCATAGCATGATTAGTCTGGCTCTAATATTTTATTGCTATTAGCCTTGTGCTGCCTAGCACTGTATTTTTCTTGGTATCCTTGTAAGGCTGATGAGAGGGGAAGAAGATGATGGCAAGTTGAATCACAGAGATCTCTGCGATCTCAGAGAACAATGAAGAGTTTTTAAATAAAGGAAAAAAATGAAGTCAATTAAGTAAGAGATATCCATGATTTGGTTCTTATGACCACCACTGGATTATCCGAGAAAGATTTTTAATGGCATTTAAGGACAGTGTAACAACATTTTATCAATTAACACTGTAATTATATTTCACTTATAAGCAACATTTTAGGCAGTTACATTAATAGATACATAAACAGTGTTTGATGGGGAGTATATCGTTTGAAGGTTTTTCACAAAGCACCAGGATTATGTTTGAAGGCTTTGCATGGAAATGAAAAAGGGAAACCACATTTTGGAAATTTTGCATTATCTATTGTTTCCAGGACAAAATTTTGGCCATTATTACTCCTTGCTGTAATAATTTCTTCCATTACTTGCATGAATAGATGCAATTGTCTGCTCCAAAAAAAGGGATATGAGAGAGAATACTTTGCTGAGATGTGGTTTGATCCTTTAAATTGTTAACATTTTATCATCTATAAAATACATTATTGTGCTGACTATGCAGCATGAGATACTTCAGGGATCAAAAATAGCCTACCATTTCTTTTAAGTCACTATATTTCCTTTGGAAAGAAAAAGAAAGATGAGATCTACTAATTTGATGAGGATTGTAAGATACAGAAGACAGAAACACTCAACTAGTGTTGAGTAAACAGCTTCCCTCTGTAAAGAGCTCAGCTATTACCTATCTTAACCTACGTCCCATATGCCAGACTAAGAAAAGCAACTTCAGTGATGCTACAGGATAGTCGAGGTGCACCTTCTCTGGCTTCAGGTCTCTTCTGATGAATACAGGAATAGTTCAAAGAACTGCGCGATGTCAGAGGAGACCGTTGGACCCTAGTCTTTCAAAGAACTTCTACTGCCTCATGTAAACTGCTGAGGACAAAACTATTTTCAGTAGCTCTTTCTTCTTCCTCTTCAGTCTTTCTGGGCAGTATCCTTGTGCAACAAAGAAATGCTTCTCCGTTCTTACAAACCTTTGTAACCTTTACAAACCAATGTAACATTGCCAAGGGTCTTCCCAAAGACTGTCTCTTTTTCTCTGGGAAGGATTTCTTGGAGATGTTGAACTGGGAAGTATGAAGAGAGAGAAATAAGGAGCGAGCAAGCAAAAGAGAGAAACCAGAATTGTATCACAGTGTTATCTCCTCCTTCCCAGGAGAATTGCAGACTAGGTTAGAATTACTCACAGGATTATCTTTTGCTTCTGATTTTCAGAGGTTTCATTTATTCCTATTATATACAGAATGGCATAACTAAACTAATACTGATAAACCTTCCAAAGCTTGATAAATAAAACCCAATTAGGCATGTACAGATATGGATTTTCTTTCTACTAATTTGAACACCGTAATAAAGGTTGCCCTGGCTGAATTCCACCGCACGCTGTGCCTTGTTGAACACGAGCCGCTTTTTTCCCCCGAGTCAGTGCCGCACCTGTAGCAGGCACTTTGACTACAGAAAGTCTACACAAGCAGAGACATCACGGTCTAGCAGAGACCATGAACCCTAGGGAGGTAACCTGTTCTCTTATCTGAGCTCAGGTTACCTGAGAGCAGGCTGTAGCCTGGTTGTATGTGTGTGTGCTGGATGAACGGTAATAAGGACATTGGGAGGTGAGCTCAGTTGTAGTCTTTGTACCTTCCAAACCTGCTGGTAGCTGAAGCATTACAAAGAACAGGGAGAGGCAGAGTCATGCCCTGCACTCCTTTGCTGTGGTATTTTAAGTGTTTCTTCTGCTTTGAAATGAAAACACTTTGACACCCCCTGAACAGCGGTCCATGCCAGAAGATATGTGGGAAAGCCTGCAGTAGCAGAAAAAAAGGTATGATGTTATATTGTATTATTTGAGGAACAGAAAGGGTCATATCACACATATACATGGTGCTAATGGAGGTAAAGACCTCCATTTGGTTTTTTTAGTATTTAGTCAGGTGATTTTAGGATGGAAGGAACAGTATAAATATCACATGCAATATTATTACTGCTTTTGTTATTTTCACTGGCATCCCCAAAATTGATATAGGGTCTGAAAAGTACAAATGAATTTAAGACATATGTAAGTATACTATACCAATGTCTTAGGTATAATATCTATTGTACACTGCAGTTGTTGAACAATTTTGAGGATGCCAACCTTAAGGAGGTAAAACTGTGCTATTTTACAATCAGCAGTATGTGGTGCGTGTGTAGATAAGACAGATGACAGTCGCCCAGGAGTTAGAAAATCAAAGAATTCAGGTTCTTGCTGGATTACAGCCCTTCTCTATAACTGTAACAGCTTCTCAGAGTTGAAACTGAAATGGGAAAAAATGAGACGTTTCATACCGTGTGTTGGGTCACTCAATCACGCAGAGGAGCCTGTGCTCTTATACAGCTTTTGGAAATGAATGTACTCCTAGGGCTGCTGTTCGTGGGGGAGGCGAGTGCCAGAATAAGGGCAGACAAAAGGCACACAGGTATTTGTGCCGTTTTAAAAGCTGAGAGAAACAGTGACCTGACCACTTTCTTGGGGAAAGCAAGACTAGTACCTATATTTGGGAGTGTCGCAGACTCTCTGGCTACCTCGTCTAAACAAGAGTGCAGCTCTTGATGCCCTCACTTGTAAATTGCTATTGATAGACCTTCCCAGCTTGCTGAGGCTTACGAGGGTGATAATTGGTGATATCATTTCACTGTCCCAAAAACACAGGGTCACAGACTCCAACTTCTACAGTTATGGTTCCCGTAATTACCAAAACTGGATAAGAAAGTGTAGTGTTTTCAAAGCGACGTATTTAAGAGAAAGTCAGCACGTATTTTGACTTGACTATGACTTGCACTGTTGCAGAAATTTAGTCTTTATTCTACCGAGCTCTACTAAAATGCGTATTTTCTGAACTGTATTAAGTTCAAGTTCTACATTTTCCTGAATATTGATATAGTGACAGGTCCTTGAAGACAATGCAAACAGGACTACAGCCTTAATGTAATAAAGCACTTAAATGAGTGCTTAAACTCAAATTTAAGTGTGCACTGTGCTTTGCTGTGTAAGAGTCCATGGAGGGTTGGAATTGCAAACAGTGAAGTTGAAGGGAATGTGATTTTGTATTGAGAGTGTGTGCTGCAGCTGGGAACCACTTACAATTCCTCAACCAACAATGACAGACATAAGGGACTGGTTCACAACTCAATTAACATTATACTATGTTGTTGTGATAGCAAATATTATAGTTTTCAGTAGAACACAGACCTTCAATCTCCAGCCATCTCATTCAAAGACTGTTACATGTTTCATCTAAACAGTGACATGATGAAAAGTATGCTTTTCATTAAAAGCTATACATTCTGGAAAACATGTATCTTCTGATGAAGTGTTATGTTGAAAAAAATTGAAACATTTTGGTGATAACTTTTTACTTTAAAATAAGCTCTTCAGAAAGAATACATTACTTACAGTATATATTTTGAAAACCTTTTAAAACTCAGAAGCTTGTAAAAGCTTTTCAGTCTTGCAGAAATGAAACATTTAAGTTTTTTTTTTTTTTTTCCTTCGGAATTTCTTCAACAAGAAAGTCGTAGTTATTTTCAGTCACAAAACAGATTGTGGCCAGAAAATTAGTGCTAGACCATGATTCTTCTTGTCACTCAGTTATTAACATATATTTTGAAAATCTTTTAAAACTCAGAAGCTTGTAAAAGCTTTTCAGTCTTGCAGAAATGAAACATTTAAGTTTTTTTTTTTTTTTTCCTTCGGAATTTCTTCAACAAGAAAGTCGTAGTTATTTTCAGTCACAAAACAGATTGTGGCCAGAAAATTAGTGCTAGACCATGATTCTTCTTGTCACTCAGTTATTAATATTAATTCAGGCTATATGCTATGCATTACCAATTATGAAGTAAGCAGCTTAATTTACAGCTTATAGACATACAAGCATACATCAAAATATATATGTATGCACATATATGCATACATACATGCATACATGCATACACTGATTTTCTCTTGCTCAATATTTTCTTTAGATCATGAATGATGCGTTTAGTCACCGAAGCATCTCTGGTGCAGGGTTCGTTATGCGCTCTAGATTCCTGCCTCAGCCGACTTAGCGGACGGCAGATACTTCTGCTAATCTGATGGTATCTAATTACAAAGCCAAGGGTGCATATTTCAGTAGCACACTCTGAGATGTTGAAAGATGATATTCTGAGACAGCGAAGGGCATATCAGCCATTGATTTAGGTCACAGAAGCAATTCTCTACCGCATGAATAACATTAGTCAAATGTTATATCCAAACATAGTAAAAACCTTTAAAAATCTCATATCTGATAAAGGTTGGCATTAACATTTCAGCTTTTGCCAAAGTATTATACCAGCCCATTAATCTTAGCAGAAAAATATTCTGCTTTTGCTAGAATACAGTTGCTCATATAATGCAAAAAATAGAGCTAAGGTTTGTTGGGGGTTTTTTTTGCATTTGTTATTTGAAAGAAGCATAGGAAAAAGACCGGTACTTTAAAAGAACTAAGTGTAAATTTGCGGATGACACCACCACTGAAATAAATTATATATGCATATGAATGTAAATAGCTATTATTTTCACACCAGTGAAGTTAAAACACACGATTATACCTTCTATTCAGAGAGAGGACTGACTTAAAATAATCCCATGACCAGTTTTGCAGTGTTTCTGTCATAGCCTTTACTTGCAACCAAATAAAAATGAGGTTAACACCATGAATATTCCTCTTACTGCCGGGCTTGTCTGTTTGCTTACTTGCAGACACGGCCATATACAGAGGTTTTAAAAAATAAAATGTTACCACTCTTTTACAAGCAATCACTTTATGCCCCAAGGTCCAGCAGTGGTCCTTACACCACAAGTAGAAATGCATTGGCATGGACACGTTCCTCTGTGCTGAATTTGGCCAGCTCTTAGCTGTGCTGTAAAAATATCCACGTTATGAGTTTTGGTCCAAAGATAAAGAGACACTCAAAGTCAGCAAAGCAGACGTAAAAATGTCATAAACGATATTAAAGGAAATCTATAGCCTCGGGAAAGCAATTCATGACAAATATGCTGAAGAAATAATCTAGTATTATTATTCAGTAATTCATTTTATAAATTCCCTTCACAAATAGGAGTGTGGTGATATCTGCTCAGACTGGGGGGACTGGTCAGGGCCAGGGTAGCTATGGGACCAGTAGAGAAACACGGACTCTTTTTGCTGCTACCTTGGTTGCAGCTGGATCCAGAAGCCAGCAATAAGATACAGTGGGGAAGGTCTGAGCCCAGAGACACCCGTGGGAGTTTTATAGCTTACATATTTATCCGGCTTTCAGAAGCACCATGGAAACACCTGACTGTTATACAATATTTTCAGAGCTACTGAGAAGTCTGTTATTATTGTCATGGCAGCTGTTATACAGAAAAGGTAACTTCTCAAGCACATACTTTAGGAGTATAATTCACAAATATTTCATATTTCTGCAGCCCCAGTAATGTACAAATTAAAAAAAAATACCCCAAATATTGAAACAACTTGAAGATTCTGTAATGTATTTGTTGTTGTTGTACACTTAAACTGATTACCAGGATTTCTTTTAAAAAAGGTTCAGGATGTCATATTTCAGTGACTTTCTCTCTTTTTTACCATTTCCTTTTTTTGTTTCACAATCTGTCTCTTTTTTGTCATATTTTTCACGTTTTTATTTCTACACTTAGTTTGTACTGTCAGTATCCTGACATTTTGGTTTATTATCTTTTTTTTTGGTATTTCTGTCTTCTCAACCTTTTTTCAGTCCCCTGCATCCCTCTGTTTTGTTGCTCATCTGCTTGCTCTATTAGGCTCTCTCTTTTTCATCAGCAATTTCTTTCTCTGTTCTGTGGTCTCTCTAGATACTAAGCTCACATGTTTAGCCTCATGGGATGACATCCCTCATGCTGTTTGCAGAAAACTTGCTCAGTTAATGACTACATTTAGTTGCAACCACGTCAGATGGATGCCGGTGGGATGGCAGAGGGATAGGTTTTCCTTAGTTGTAACCCAAAGTGTAACTAACTCATTTGCGAAAGCCCTGATCCACCTGGTAGAGAAGTCTGGGAAAAGACTGAGTCGGGCACAAAATAAGAAAGATCATTTCATTTTCTCATGTTCAACCCCGAACAGGATTCAACTGGTGCAACTATTGCTTTTTCTCAACAATTGCTTTTTTGATTGAGACAAAAAGGGCAGCTGTTCCCGAGCCACTGGGAGCGGCATCTGTGGCATGAAGTGACGCAGGTCGTGCTGCTCCTGGTGCTGCCTACTTGACGTTCCTAAGCAAAATGCAAGCTCTTCAGGATGATGCAGTAAAACAGATACCGCCTTTGGACCCTTTGGGGGATGATAACACTGTGCTGTTAAACTAAAACCTGTAAATGACGTAGAGGATCATTACTAAAGCAACTTTATTTCCCTCTGAAACCTTAAATCCCTTCCTTGGCAGTCTTTCTACATAGACACCTTCTCTGAAGCACACTCTTGGTGCATTTGCATGGGGTTTTCTGAATCTGACACAAAAATAGCCACCTTAGGCCAAAATATTTCCGTAAACTTCGGGTTTCAATGAGAATCCCATTTACAGGAAGTTCAAGAAAATGGTCAATATAAGCTGCTCCAGATCTTTTGCATTGCTCATCTGCACAGCTTGAGTGAAGTTTTGTCATGCCCATTAACCAGAGAATTACCTTTTCTCTAATTTCAACTAAAATTTTATGTGCGTTTGTGCGTTATATGAGATGATTTTAATTTGGAGTTTGTTATGCAAAATTGTAAAAGTTAGTTTTCTAAAATGTCTTTCTATTAATTTGTTTACATTGCATGTCATTTATTATGGTTTTTTTGCCAGAGTTCCAACCTAAGAAGGAAAAGTAGAACGTTCAAACATTATTCTGCTGATTTACTTCAAGAGTGTATTCTAGTCACTAAATATTGCAGGCCGTTGTCATTGAATTGGGTAGTGAAATAGGAATTAGCATAGATTCTCATTAAGAAAAAACATGTAAACTTCTCTGTCTTGACTCCTATTTTTAATTACCAATGCAGTTCAAGATAGGTGACAGGAAAGATTTTCCCTGGTATGATGAAGTCCTGCTGAGGACAAGTTCTGTTTGTTTGTGACACAGAAAATGAGGTGTTTACTAAAATTTCCCTAAAGAATTATTTAACCAATGCTCTTGATACTTCTGTGCAGGGCAAACGAGGGTATTTCTTCACTACCACATTAGAAAAAAATAAAGGAATAAACATAAAAGTGACTCTGCATACACAGCTTCCACTTGATATCTTTCCAGATCACTTTACAACTTTCCATTCTTCCATGTCTTCACCTGCTCATTTGTATGCTGCAGGGACACCACAGTCCTGATGCTTCGCTAGATAAGGACTGTCTGTATCCATGCTGCCAGCCGCTGGTGTCTGGGGACAAACAGCATTAGAGACTAGAGCTATGAAGGAACAAGAATTTCCATCCTGTTGTATAGTTTTCCACTTCAAAATGTATTTTCACCCCAAAGAGGAGAAAACAATGAGTATGTGAAATTATTTTTGAAGGATTATTTTAGGAACTCCTTTTTGGTTACTTCTGAAAAGGATGAACTCCTCTTCCTTCCAGCAGCCCATGCACGGTTACTGAAATATCCGGCAGTGTTTATGTAGACTGCTTGTCTTATAAGGAGAGGACGTGCTAATCCTCTCAGTTGGAATGTGTGAAAATATGCTGGAGAAGACTCAGTGCTGCAGTAGTGGTATTACAGATTTTCAACTTAGAAAACAGGCTGGAGAAAAGTAGCCCACTTTTTATAACACTTGTTCCTAAAATTGAATTTTTGACATCCATTCAAAGAGAAATAAATACTGACCTATCGCAACACGCTTCCTTCACAGAACAGGAGACAGACAATTGATAATTTATGTATCCTTGCAATTACACTTCCAATGATCTATAAATGATCTGTAAAAGGCAGAGAACTCTTCACTGCATATCGAACCTTGTAAACACCTTTCTAAGCAGAGTATGTTTTTCACAATCACTATTTTTTGCATTTACGTAGTAAGATAAATAGCGACTTCATTATGGGGAAAAATCTGCAATGGCATCTACACAACTTTACAACTTTGTCTGTACAGTTATTACATGACATAGTTCAAACATTATCTATTTGCCCATCAGGGTTAATTTTCCATAGATTGCTACAGTACGTTAGAAGTATCTTTGCATATTATTTTCCAGCTTGTAGTTGGACTCCTGGAATATCGCTGGAGTGATTAAATGTCATTTGCTGAATAGAATGGATAATTCAAAAAGCTTGGAAATGCCTTGTCACCTTTTAAAAAAGATAGATAGGATTTTAGCTGTTTATCTGAACAAAATATCTTTGTTTAAAGCAATGATTCTCAGGCTTTTTGAAAATGTAGCACTCTCTTGGACAAACTAATCCTTGCAGTATTTACCCCCTCTAATTGTTTTCATCCCAGAAAGGAAAGATGTGGCATAAAATTTTGCATATGAAGAAGTGAGGTAAAAAATAAAATCTGAATTGTCGTATGAAACTTATTACAGCCAAGAGAACTGCGTCCCCTGGCCTCAGTGGGCTTTGAATTGCGCACTGAATGCACACAAAAAGTACTTTTTACTTGTTGGTTGGATGCTAGAGTAATTTGACGTGGATACCCACTAAAAATTAGGGATACGTCTCAGCATGGAGACACCTAAAATATTCTAAATTAGTGTTGGCTCATGGACGTGATGGAGTTTAACGTAGGCTCTTGTTCTTGCTTAAAGGAGGGTGTCAACAACATCCGAGCAGCAAGTTTAGACTTAGTCTTGATACTACCAGAACGTGTTTGTGCAAACAAACGCAGGTTACTGTTATAACAGACTCGGACATCTCTAAAAACAGCGGGATCAGGGGAGTCCTGCATTTGCAGTACTATTGCAACTTTGAAGAATTTGCACTTGAATACATGAGAGGGGATTAACCCACAGTATTATATTTTACTGGTTGGGGAAGGAGGTGTGACTATGTACAGAACAACAGCAAAAGGGTGATGACTTATTCACGTTTGGAAGTCCAGCAGGATCTAAAATATCTCATCTGTTTCTTGAAAATGTTGGGCTTGATTCACCATCTCCAAAGCTTTCCAAAAAAGTAGAGTGGCACCTTACTTAGATAAACAGCTTAAATCGCCTTAAGCTGGTGATTGCAAGAACTTAATTCCTCCCCTTCCATCATTACATTTGAAAAAAGTACAATGTTGGATTATGTTTTCAACATGTATATTTTTGCTTAAATAATATCTTTAATGAAATTGCTCAATACGTGGAAGCTATTAACAATTTGTTTAATGTAATTGTAATTTTTTTTTTTTCAGGTATCAACAGTGCTAGAATTTGGCCGCATAGTAATTTATACTACCAGCCTTCGTGTGGTGAGAACCACTTTTGAAAGATGTGAACTGGTTAGAAAGATCTTTCAAAATCACAGAGTTAAGTTTGAAGAAAAAAACATTGCTCTGAACAGCGATTATGGAAAAGAACTAGATGAAAGATGCAGGAGGGTCTGTGAAGTTCCCTCACTCCCTGTTGTGTTTATCGATGGCCATTATCTTGGGGTAAGTAAAGCACGAGCCTGTGTTTTATTCTGCAGTCTGGAAGAACAGATGAAAATCCTGATGAATGAGAAGCAGGGTTTTTAGAAAATTGTTTGCAATGCTGGAATGATCGGAACAACCAAAGAGCGTGATCCCTGTGTGGTATGTGCAGCACAAATCCACATTGATAGGTTTGATCTGAAGATGCAAAAGGTAACCGGGGAGAGGCTATCAAGAGGGGAATAAGATGCAGTAACACAATGTAAGCTATCCCATGTTTCTTAAAAAATGGCTTATCTTTGTAGTTGAAACTATGAAAATCTAGAGAAATAGATTTTTTTTTCCTCATGGGAATCTGTATGTATGATTGACCCAGGGAGATGAGCACACATAGCATAAACCTGTAATTTAGTAATATCTGTGTTGAATATGAAACTAACAGCTTGGGGTGTCAGACCTTAAACATGCGTTGAATTTTATGTGAAGTAGTCTGTATCAGGCATCTGTAATCAACTGAACATTTGTTTTAGGTACAGAATTGGGCAATATTAATTTTAGAAAAGTCTAGCAGTAAAAGAGAGAGAAAAACTGCCCAACTCTTCTCTGTTGCAAGACATAAACTCCAAATGGAAAACTATACTCCAAATTTGTATTCTGATACTCTGGGTTTAAAAGTCTGTTGATGTTTGAAATCACTTTTTCATTAAGGCCAGCTTGTACTTTCGAAATGTATTTCTCAGAAACTGAAAAAATTAGAGTTTAAAAGAAAAAGATTCTGGGAAGTGGCGCACAGAAAGCAGCTCAAGAGCTCAGAGAAGGTATTTGTCTCGAGCAGTAAAGAACTAGCAATTAGCACAAACAGCGAGACTGTGATTTGTGAAGGCCAACTGTATTTAAACGCAGCGGGGTTATTGTGTTTGTATCGCTTAACACTTTCATTTTCACAAAAGATTTAAATAACGAAATGAAATGTGATCAACAGTGAGGGCATAATGGATATTGGGCCTGTATAAACACTCAAAAACCCTTTCTCCTCTTTCTCCCCATCCCCTTCCTAGCTCTTGGTGTGCTCTACTTGAGGTGGGCTTCCCCGAGCACTCTAACAAATGCATTTTCTGGCACAGGGCTCTCCAGACCACTGCAGCAACTGCAAAGTCGCCTGTGTGCAGAATATTAGCAGGCAGTGAATTGTACTTCCTAGTAGAGAAAGCTTTTATCAAAAACCTGAGTCGGAGACTTCTCCAGCCAGCCAGGAACAGAATTGCTTCGATCAAAAGCAGCTTAAAATTCAGATCGCTCACCTGGTTATCATGTTAAAAATAAAAGTAGTGAGTTATGACCGAGTCCGAGAAAATCTCAGTCCATGTGTTACCAATTTGTTATAAGAATTCAGTTAAAATACTGAAATGGATTGAATAAATTATTTGCTTAGCTTTAGGTGGAGCCTGGTTACAGTCATGTTGGTGTGATGGATGGCCCATTAATTCACTGTTGCTATTTTTTTACAAGATCATGGGAAACTTGTCTTTTAATAGAGAAGCAACAGTGTAACAGGCAATACAATCTAATCAAAACTATTTAAGTATTGTATGAGATATTTTGGAGGGGTATAGAAAGGAAGGCAAGGGAATTAGGGAGCTAGCTGTCTGTGGGAGAGACAAATCTAGCTGTCTAAATACCTGCTGACAGGTACTCAGCAGGTTTTACCTCCTGTAGGTAAAAAAATGAAGAAAGAATTTGGTGTTCTGGTCTACAGACATTTATTACAGCATGGCAACTCCATTCACATTGCTTAACACAAGAGAAAAATAAAATAGTATTGATCTGCAAAAAAACCAGAACAAAATCAGACTTGGGGTGTGTTTTCTTTCCTCTTTTTTTCTTTTTTTTTTTTTCATTAAATTCATGAGGCACACGGGACGGTGGCAGCCCTTCGCGCTGCCAAGGTGGGTGCCTCTCACCGGCGTTCACGGCTCCCCAGGGCGGCACCGCTGCTTTGGGCCGGTTGCTGCAGCATCACCCTCTAATGTGCTTTAGCTGAGATGAACCTGGGTGGGAAAACCAAGCCCGATGTGCGCAGAGGTGACCGGGGCAGCCCCGCGGCTGGCAGGGACCGGGGAGCCACAGGGTGAACGTGCCCCTCGCCCTGGCACGGGGCCGGTGTCCACCCGCTCCGGTAAATGTGGAAAAACCCTGTTATTTTATTGTAGTTTCTATTTCTCCGCCTTAGTATGGTTTCATAAAAGAGGCTGGCGTTTATTCATTTAGGAAGAGAAGTAAGGCGGGGGGGGCACTTTGCGTATCGAGAGGGTCTGGCGACGTGGCAATCGCCCCCCAGCCGTGTCAGTGCCTGGGATGGGGCACCTTAAGAAGACAACGCATCAGAGACTCCAAAGGCAGTAAGTTGGCTGGAACCTGTGCTGGGCTTGTGTTTCATTAAAATGCGATCGAGAACTAATTACAGAATTTGGTCTCGTTGGTAACGGGACACTTCTATCATGCCTTTTATGATAATCACCTTCTGATACGCAAATACAACACAAAAATCCAGAAGCCTGGTGTGTAAGTAAATTAATAACCTCTCTCTCTCTTTCTGTCTCTCTTTTTAAAAAATTTGAATATTTATTTCCTGGCAAATCCCTCCCTGAAGGAGATTGCATGTAGCAATACAAAGGAGAATCTATATTAAGCCAGGCACCTTTCAATGAGTCATAAGGAGGAAAAAACCCCAACCCCTAATTAAAATATGAACAGTTTTCAAAGGGGACAAGATTATTTTTCATGAGACAAATGTAACAAAAGGAGCAGAACACAGCATATGGGCATCATGTACGGTATTCGAGCTGTTCAGAAGCAGGGACAAGGTTGTTAGAGCATTGCAGGCTGTGTGGATAAATCTTGACAGCGCTGTGGAATTTATCATCGCCTGCATGGGGGGAACAAAACAAACCAGCGACTTGGGCAGAAGCAATAGAAAAATCATATTTAGCCCCCGTCAAGCAAAGTCCTGAGTCCTGCAGTACAGCAGGTCGTTTAATCTTCTCAGTTTTTCAGGATTAAATCATTGTATTTCTTGACACACACTGTCAAAACATCAGTCTGACAGGAAATTGCAGGTTCTTTGTGCAGCATGCTCTTTACCAGCTGATCTAATCCCTCCTTTTCACCTGGGGCTGTCTCCATCTGAAATGGAATTATGCCATCTGCTGGGACGCAAAAGCAGAATAAAAAATTAGTTCCAAAACTCAGAAATCATCACAGAAAAAAAAAAAAAATTAAAAAATGGAGCATTCATTTACTCTTTTACAAAGGCACCCAGGACTGTTACAGGTTTATGTTACGTAAGGACGCACTCAGGTCGGGAAGAGGGATGCACATAACAAAAAGCAAATAGAGTCATATTTAGTAATCATGTTAGCTCACTGCATAACAGTTTTAAAATACATTTATTTTATTTTTCACTTTAAATATGTGATGGAATTCAGTATTGACCTGTCATATAAACCTACTTGAAACTTTTTCAAATATGTCAATTAAATTTTTTTTTTTCCGGAAGAAATGGTTTCCTATGTAGTTTTCCCAGCTGTAACGAACCCACAAGGGCATGAGATTTACACTAAAATTGTTTTACTTGACTCATTGCTTATGATTTTTTCCTAAGAATGATGAGGCTACTTTTGTAATTGACTTTTAGAAAGTATCTGTGTAACGTGTTTTTTTGTTATGCAAGTAGTAACGCTTCCCTTTTTGCTGTGTTCCAGTGGTCGTATATGATTAATAGCTCTCAATTGCCTCCAGGTTTTGTTAAACACATTCTCCTGGTGTTCACCTGATGGGGTGGATATGAATGGCTCTGTGGCAGTAAAACTGTGAGGTAATCGTTGCATCGAGTCACTTAGCATTTTCCCACTTGCTTCTTCCATTTTGCAGTTTAACATTTCAGGAACAGCAGGGTTTAATTAACCTAATAGCTCTTTGCATACCCATCTTTCAGTTCTTTGCATATCAAATCCAATATTTCTGGTGCTGGTACTATACTGTCAATTTTCTCCGTTGATGGGCAGATTTCCAGACATTCGGTCATACTCCATGCGTGCCAGCCGCCGAGGGGCACCTCCCTGTGAGAGGTGCAGAGCTGCAGGCTGGAGAGCGTGTGAGCTTTGGGCAAAGGCGGAGGTACGTGCAGTCTGTGTCCTCGCTAAGCCACGGTGAAAAACCATGGCAGGTCCAGCAAGGGTGAGGCGTGTGATTGCATTCTGCCGCCGTAGCAAGAAGCCGCTCCTGTAACTTAGGAAAAGCCTGTTTTTAAGGAGATTAGGGAGGCAACTTATGTGCACAGCAAAGGTGTCCACAGGAGAGATGTTGCAGTGCTGTGCTAATTTTTCTCTGTATATAAGGAAGCGTGTGGAAGAGAGGCTGCTTCCCCAAATCAGCAAGTATCCCAGTACAGCCAGATGCAGAACCAGATACCTACGTGTATTCCTTCATGAAGACAGTAATGGGCTACATCCAAGACAGGTGAGAAACAGACTGGTTTAGTGACAGGACAGAGCTGGGGCAGCAGGAGATTTAATGGATCTTGGGTTTACCCAAGTTCTGCAATTAGTGGGACTGTACCTGAAATATGATGCTAATTTCTGGATATGCTCAAGAGAAAGTTGGGAAAATATTTTGAAGAATAAAAATGGTCTCAAAACGCTGTTGAGTGATTTAGCCAAGTCTGTGGCATTTCCTTGCCAAAAGAAGAGCAAAAGCCTGGCCGTAGCCCCTGGGCTCCTCCATCATGGTAGATAGCAACTGCAGTTAGTAGATAAAGGATTCGCAGGCTGGTGCTTTGAAATTTAGCTGGTTGACAAAACCAAATCTCACTGCTGCTTCTTTAAACGTTATGGCCACTGTCCCTCGTGCTCCTTATGTGAGTCTTAGGAGGGACAGTCTCTTTAATGTTTCACATCCCTTTGTGGGTGACTGTGGACTGAGTACTGTGTAGGAAGCAAAAGAAAAGCATCACTTTCTGGTCAGAAGGGAGCTATCGGACCTATTTAACAGATGCCTTAATTACTCTATTAATTATAGACTGTATGTTAAGATTCACAGATCCAATAGGAAGGTTAACCTTCCTTTTGTATCTTTTATTCGAATTTCACTTGAGGCAGCCGTAAATCAGAAAATATACGCTGAAACATTTAAAAACTTGATAGCCATTTGGACGTTGGCTTTTAATTTTAAAACCATAGTAATGAGGCTTTCCACGTTGAAAGTGACACAGCTGGCTGGCTGAATGTCACCTGAAATAGAAATCCTTTAAAATATGAATCTATAATGGGAAACCTGTCAGGCTTTTAATTCTACTGCTGCAAAAGCCAGTCAGCATTACCATCCAGCACCACTGTAACATGGAGCAGCAGCCACAGGAATGCTTTTGCCAACTGTTGCCGCAGAGAGGAGACCCTGTCCTGAACGGGGGCAAACCGGGGCTTGTCTAGCTTAGGGAATTCACGGTGCTCCAATTACATCAATAAAGTTGCAAGTCCTTAATGCCTCTGTGTCATTTGTCTCAAACCGCTGCGGTGAGATTAAGGCCCGGGGCTGACAGCCCGTGGGCCGCCTTGGCAAACCCTTGCTTTGCTGTGCCGATCGCTCCTATGGCCCGTTCTGCGCGCGAGCAGAGGAGGGTGAGAGGGCGGGTGCGAAAGGGGACGGCAGACAGCTAAAAGCTGCTCTGCTGGGGACACAGAGAGCCTAACGCGAACGTCGAAGCCGGTAACTGCGTGCCCGTGACCTAGGACAGATTTCAAAGGAAGAGTCAGCACAAGTAGGGCTAGCTCATCTGCGCCTCCTGTCGTCTTCTGTGGCTAATTAACCACAACTAATTTGTAGATGCTTCTTTTTTTTTTTAAAAAGTCTCTTTGAAAGTGTAGCAGCACTATAAGAGTAGCTTTCACTGAAAAAGCGGTACTCACATCCACTAAAATATTAATATTTTGCTTTTCAACTGAAATGAAAGTCATCAAACACAGAGTCAAAAGTACTTCTTTTTTGCACAAAGCCAGAGCAAAAAGACTTTCTACAGGGAAACTAACCTTAGTAGGGTGTCATACAAAATCCTTTGCAATGTTTTGGTGGCCCTTAGTTGGCTTTTGGGCTACACACTTGCAACGTCTGCAGTCCCCGTCAAGGCACTATGGATGGTTGGACGCTAACACGCACATTAGTGACCCATGTATGTTCTCTGTGCTCCCCATCAGCCTTTCCTGTACCTCCCAGTAACAGGGAGAGTGGTTCTGGTGGGGAGCTGGGGCCGAGAGACCCTTCGTCTGACTGCGGGCAGCTCAAAGCACCGGCACATCTGAGCACTGTGCCAGCATCCCACCGCAGCCCAGCCCTGTGCCAGCATCCCAGCCCACCTCCCAGCTCACGCCAGGAGCAAACCCAAAGATGAAATTTAGCAGTCTGGGCGTGCAGGAACAAGCAAACTGGGACAGCACGATGGCATGAAGCCATCACCCAGTCTAGATGTGGCCAATCACCCTTAGCAGTGGGTAAGGGCTGTGCAGTTCCCTCCGTGCCTCTGTTTCTTCACCTTTTGTTGGTTTCTTGTGATCCACCGACTGAGTGTCTGTAAGTGTTTGGTAATATTTAGTATTCAGCGAATTTGGTTACATAAGTCAAGTGTAAGCTGTCAAATGTGGCCCTCTAATTAGAAGAACTGGGAAAAAAAGTTTTACGTCATCTTTGACACTTTAATTTTGTCTGCAATAATCTCTTAGCATTTACTTTCAGGAGGAAAAAAGAAAAAACACTTCAGTACTGCCTCGGTTCAGATCACAGAACCCCTCAGAGGCCTAATGTACTCAGAGTAAATTATTATTATTCATTGTTGTGTCTGACTTTAATGTTGTTACAGTATTTTCATTACCCTTTTTCTCCTTGTGTTATACATTAGGCATATTATGTCTTAATTCAATGCTCAACTGCCAAGAATATTTGAAATACAATTTCCTCCTTTCATTTTGCTGCATTCTCTGACGTGTTGTATATTTATATAATTGTAATTTTTGACATGGTAACTAGACATATTTTTTATTATGTCAGGAAACGTACCCTGTAAAATGAATGGAACACAATCAGAATTTCCAAGCCGTGTCACCTTTTACAAAAAGGCAACGTGATGTGACACCTGGTAACGAACTTCAGGCACTACTTTCAGAACTGCAATTAGGTTCTCTTCTCCTTCTAGCTTTCCTAAGGTTGACCTAATTACAAAATACTTAATGTGAGTCAAATTTGTCCTCAGCCTGTTTAAATTTTCAAGACCACATCATCAAAAAATCAAATTTTCAAGACCAACCATCTCTGTTTTTTCATGCTAAACTGGTTGACATGTTTCTTCTTCTTCCTAATAGGGTGCTGAGAAAATTTTACTAATGAATGAATCTGGGGAACTGCAGGATCTGTTAACCAAAATCGAGGTAATTGTATTTCTGCAAATAAATATAAGGAACGCACATTGAATATTTGCAATTGAGTAGATTTTCTTTTTTCGCCAGTTCCTTTTCTTCTGTTAGAAACTGATGATCCCAAATGCTCTTTTTGTTTTTCTCTTTCAATGAATGATACCATACTATCGCAGCCCATTAAATTTCAGGAAACATGGATGGCTATAACATCAAACCAAAATGTCCATCTGTTTTCTCTTGGTTTTGCCACAGCAGGAAAGGCATATCAAAGGCATTTTCCCTTTCCCATAAGTGACATCATCTTTGGTATTTAACCTTGACCGTGCTGTGGGGGAGTCAGGCCTCTTGTGTAGCTGCTGCACCACTTCCCTGTGTACTGCAGTGAACACGCTGGGAACCTGCACGTCTGCATCCAGCCTAGACTTAAAGCTGGACATCTACAAAACCTGGGCAAATGCTGGAAGTTTCCAATTACACCATTTTGCACAAATTTCAAATGACAGGATATCATGCCTTTCTTCGGCTCTTAGTTTGCCTTGTCCATTGAAGTTCTTTGAGGCAAGTTTTCTTTCTACTGTGAACAGTGGATGCACGTTTCCTGAGGATCCTTGGAATTTGGGTCTGCTCCCACAGCTTTGATGTAAGCTAGGATCTCTACTGGTCATCACTTTTCTGCTGGTCTTGTGCTATTGGCTGCTCAAGGCATTTTCTGTTTTCCTTTGGATAGCCTGTAACAAAGAACATTGTGGAGAGACGTGTGTCGTAATGTCTGGGTTATATGGATAGCTGTGTCCTTATGAAAGGAACGTATTGCTATTAATTATCTTGTTATTTTGAAATCACCCTTAACCAAATTAAGTTAGCACATAAACTTTAGAAGTATGTAACATCAATATCAGAAACAGATGAGGATACGATATTTGTAAAAGACAGTGATGAAAGAGCAAAAGAAAGCTACATCTAGCTGATTGAACCCCAAGGTTTTTCTTTCCCTGCATTTAGCCAAATTACAGCATATGCTTTCCTAACATGCTCTCAGTAACCCTTTGCATACCATACATCTTTGAGTTTATCACAAAACGAGTAGTTCTTTTTGTGAAGAATGTTGGTTTCTTCTAGCCGGTCTCATTCCTGAACTCCTCCAAAAGTTCCAGTCAGGCTGAGCCCAAGAGTTGTTCACCTCTGTCTTACTCAGGAGGTAGATTTAACACTATCCAGTAATTCATGAGCTGCCTCCTCCCTTTGTGGTGCAGGTGATACCTTCTGTATTTGTCTGGCCTGTTCCCTAGTTCAGCAAAACTTTCCTTGCCTTGTGACCCAGTGGATGTATTTCTGTATAAAATGCAGAAGAACCTGTTGGCCTTATTGAACCACACTGAGTGGCTAAACAGAAACTATTAAACATAACTATACATATCATTAAAGTATGCAACATTCTTCTCGTCTGACTAGAAAGGTTAGCTAATACACCTCCTTAACATTTTTCATTACTTTGGAATGAAATATCCCCAAATCCTGCTTTGGCGGGGTCTTACAACATTATTACCTAGCCCAATGTGTGTCCTAGTCTTGGGACAGAAAGTACATGTATAAGACAAATAATGCCAGACTACAACAGACTGATAACTGCTTACTGAATACAATCACTGCTTCACTGCTTTTTTTTTCTTTCCCCAAAAATGGATTTTCTACAAATGCAAGGGGAGGTCAGGTTTCTTCATTACTGAAGATGCAGAAAGGGGAAACTGTCATTTATTCAGGAAGGAAATGGCCATTGTTCAAGGAACTGAGCTAAAGCAATTCTGCATTTGTTTTTTGTTAGTTCTCTTAACTACATGGAAAGGTAGTTAGTTACAAGCCTAACAAGTAATAATGAATGTAAAGATTAAAAATATTGTTCTCTTAAAACTATGAGATTATTTGCAAAAGTGTCCAAAGAAGTAAACCGCCATCATAAATTATGAAAGATGTGGGCCTTCCTGAGATAAGAAGAATGCTCATTTTACATTAAATACTTCCAAACATTGTCCCTGGAGAAGTTAATACTAATAGGAGTTGTTTGCCCAGTGAAGGAGAAAGGCAAGTTTATGAGCTACAGGACGAAAAGAAAAAGTGTCTTTTTTGCATGTTCATCTGAGTTGTCAACAAATGAATGCTATTGTCAATGAGTTTGCCCAAAAGTCTTCAGTTTTCTCAATGAAGCTACAAGTTCTACATTATCTACATTATCTACTATACAAATATTTTAGTATACTCTGGTAATAATTTGTGACTAATTTTTTAGTGACCCGTAATTCCTCAGATTAACACTAGCAGGAATTGTATGGATTTTTGTTCTTCCTTTGTAAATAAATCTGTAAAGTCTTTACTCAACGGTGCAATGTTAAAATCAGATATCTGTGCTGTGGTAAGTACCCAACATGCCGTGAATTTAATTTCTCTGATATAGAACTTTAAGTCAATCATTAAACAAAGGGGCAACATTTTCAGCAAGTGAAACTTAAAAATGTCTTTGAAATATCTTCTTGTGTTGTCTTTAATCCAATACAAAATAGTATAAAGTTATTGTTTTACTTAGGAATTAGGAGAATTGAGGGAGCCCAAGCCTTGCTTGCAGCAATTTTCTCCTGGTGTAACTGTTGAATATTGATGATCTTTCTTCTTTACACTTAAAGCTTCAGCATTCTACACCCATAAATTTGAATATACCACTTAATTCCTCAAGCACTACTTGTCAGAAGCTATGAATTGCTTTTTGATATGATCAGCTCTGACTGTAATCGAAACAATATGTTCAGCACAAGCCTGCAAATGCTAAAAGTCATAATATCTTAACATACAGCATAGAAAATATAATGTGAGCATAAACTGTCTGGAGTTTAGATTCAATCAATTGCAATACCTCCTAGAATTGATCTAGACATAAACTACATCAGAGTAATGTATGCAAGCTATCCTTTAGCTAGCTATTTTGGTAAGTATAAATACAGGCTGCTAAGGTATAATGTGACTGATGAACCTGCAGTGAGCCTCTCTGACCCTTGCATGTGGATCTGACCAAAGGAAAAGGCAGAGGTACGGTCTTCCATGGTGGTATACCTTGGGATGGGGCGGTGGTTATTGCTCAAGATGGGAACCAGAATGTGTATTCTCAGCTGTCCTGGAGCCCTCATTGTCCTGGAGCCCTCATTGTCCTAGAGCTTATGTTGGTTGATGAGTTAACATTTTTGTCTTTCTCACATTCTTCCTTGAGCAGAGAGTCCAGCATCCTCATGAGTGCCCTTCTTGTGGGGGCTTTGGTTTCCTGCCGTGCTCAGCGTGCCATGGGAGCAAGATGTCTGTGTTTCGGAACTGCTTTACGGACTCATTCAAAGCCCTCAAATGTACGGCTTGCAATGAGAACGGGCTACAGCGCTGCAGGAGCTGTGCAGGCTAAGAATGGCATCTCCACATGTACAAACTGATTTTATGGTACTGCACCAGTTTATAATACGATTTTTTAAAATTAATCTGTTTATCCAATTCAGTCAATAAAAATCCATTTGTAGTATACTTCTGCTGGTTTTATCATTTGAACTGTTTAAACTTAGGTCACTGACCATATAATGAAGTCTGAAATATATTTTTCTACTTTCTTTATAGACAGATTTGTAGTGTGCAGAACTTATTGTATTATCAGTCCTTTGGATATGAAGTCTTCCTTTTTTCTACAGGGGATCATTAGCAATAGTATGTGTTTCTGAGTCATGCCCTCAAGATTACAGCAAAATGAAGCTTAACGTTTAGATTATTGAGTAGCTGCTGCTTTCAAGATCAGTGAGAATAAAGATTTTGTGATGTGGAGTAGCCCAAGACCATTCCATT
The DNA here is from genome assembly GCF_000687285.1 of Phaethon lepturus. NCBI lineage: Eukaryota > Metazoa > Chordata > Aves > Phaethontiformes > Phaethontidae > Phaethon > Phaethon lepturus. The sequence goes on from NW_010514149.1 coordinate 75,070, forward strand.
TAGCACTTCCTTGAAAAGTTGCTATAGCTGAATTCTGGCCTGAATTCTAAGTGGCAACAGAAGAACTGAAACATTTCTTAAAAGTACCATGAATCACCTTTCTCTTTTAGTAATCCATTGTGTTTGATACTAAATTAATGTTGTTAGACGAATTTATATAAACATTTAACATAGTAGATGTTGATAACCATTGCTGTACTCTCTCAGTCCTTTATGGTCCTACAAATCACAGTAGATCTTATAGTAATCAAGTGAGAACACCAGGTAACTTCATAAATGGCATATAAAGTAATAGAGGATGAAATTTATGCTTTTTCAGCTTAGTAACTGTTGTGGTTTGATGGCTAGCCTGGTACGAGTGTTTTAGGGCACCTGTTCTCTCCAGGAGGGCCACTGGCTTATGCCCAGACAACTCCAGCACTGTAGATACCTTTGTGATTTTGGGTGTGTTTCCCCAACACAAGCACAAGAGAATTAGTCAGGGATTAGTCTGAATGGACTGTGGGCTCTCCACATTGGATATATTCCAATTTGGAAGTACATTAACATTCATGCTCTTCCACAGAGTACTTTAGTGGACCACCACCTTCTGCTTACATTGACATTGCACATCTTCCTCCTGTTCCTGCTGTCAGTCTGTACTGGCACAAGCAATACAGAGATTTAGCAGCTTGTTGAAATTGGTGTTGGCTAGAAAAGGTTTCCATGGTAGGCATTTCATCCTGTCCAAACTGCTTTAGCAAATGTTAAGCCATGTCACTTTTTGCTCTTTGCCTCATTCCTTGTAAAGCTGTGCTGACTGGGGTTTAGGTAAGTGCAGTTGGCTTTACTAGACACCGCTCTCTTTGGTGGGGTACCCCATTTCCTTTCCTTCTTCCCCATATGATATTCCATAATTTGTTTGTGATGGGCAACTCAGCTTTCCTTCCAGTGTTTTGGGCACAGTACAGCTGTGGTATAAAGCAGGATAGCTGCAGCTGCACAAAACATGGTTTTAAAAAAAGGCCCTTCTGCTAACATTTGTGTTTCCTGATTCTTTATTTCCCTCACCTGAATCAACAGGCAACAACATTTCCTCCACCTCCATTCCACTTGCTTTGTCTAGAGGTGGTAGCTGGTGCAGAAGCGTTGGACAAATTGGGCTAACCTAACTTACCTTTTTGAACATTTGGATCTAAGGGACTGTCATGGTTTAGTCCCAGCCAGCAATTAAGCACCACACAACCACTCACTCACTCCCCCCTGATGGGACGGGGGAGAGAATCAGAAGACTAAAAGTGAGAAAACTCATGAGTTGAGATAAAGACAGTTTAACAGGTAAAGCAAAAGCTGCGCAAGCAAGCAAAGCAAAACCAGGAATCCATTCACCACTGCCCATGGGCAGGCAGGTGCTCAGCCATCTCCAGGGAAGCAGGGCTGCATCACCCGTAATGGTTACTTGGGAAGACAAATGCCATCACTCTAAACATCCCCCCTTCCTTCTTTTTCCCCCAGCTTTTATTGCTGAACATGGCGGCATATGATACTGAATATCCCTTTGGTCGGTTGGGGTCAGCAGTCCCAGCCGTGTCCCCTCCCAGCTTCTTGTGCACCCCCAGCCTCCTCGCTGGTGGGGTGGGGTGAGAAGCAGAAAAGCTCTTGACTCTGTGTAAACACTGCCCAGCAGTAACGAAAACATCCCTGTATTATCAACACTGTTTTCAGCATAAATCCAAAACAGCCCCATACCAGCTACTATGAAGAAAATTAACTCTACTGCAGCCAAAACCAGCACAGGGACTTATGCATATTCTATGAGATATTGAATGTGCAGGCTTGAATGTACTTGTAAGATCCTACTGCTCCTACAGCTTCTACAGTGAGGCTCAGAGGGAGTGTCTAGATCTTCTGCATAACATGAGCTAGATTAAATTTTCTAGAGGCCATCCACAATGCTTAGCAGCACTCCAGCTATAGAACTCTGAATTGCAGATGTGCTTAACTTATTACTGCATAGGTAAGAAGAAAAGAAAGAAAATACAGTTCCCTTCTTTTATTTAATACTGTCATGTAACCTCCGTTTCTGGCTAATATTGCAGTCCAGACTGGTATGATAGGGAATGAAATGTAGCATAAAGTAAAAAACTGTTGCTTAAAATGTCATCATGTCTGATGTATGGAAACTTGCTTTTTTGAGTTGTTAACATGCCATGGATCTAGGGGGTGAGCACATTCACAGTAGTGAGTACCGCACTTAGGATGACATACGCAAATTTGTCCTTTAGGGAAAAGACTACTGAAGAAAGTGCCATTGTATTTGTGATACTGTAATTCCACAGTCTTCACTGCCGAAAAGATATTTTGCTTGATGAGATAACCCATATCGCCATTTTTCCACTGAAGCACCATGTGGACATATTACTATAACTCATCAAAGTATGTTAAACATTTTCAGTTTCACTGATCCAGTTCTTCATTGATCTGGAATAAGGGTTTGAAGCTGGTTTTCCCACCTCTCAGGCAATCAGAAAATGAATTCTTTTCAGAGTGAAACAAATACACTAAATCCAGTTTCTTTATTCATTTATCTCCAGGGGCCATGCAAGAAACCTAGAGAGACTGTCCTAGCCAAGGCACTACCCTTCTAACCCCTACAAGCAAAGAGGAGGCACAAACTCCTTCATTTTCTTTTTAGGAGAAATGATGAAAGCAAAAGTTCATGTTTTGTAGAATTTTTTTTCAGAGAGTCTTTATGGGAGACTAGAAGATAATAAAATAAAATGCAGGACACGTAAAGCTCACAAGTAGAGCATTCTTCAGACACTACGTATTTTTCAAGAAACCTATGGTGAATTTTCCTCTGTCATCAACTGAATTACCAGCTTTTTCTCTCCAGCTATATTTTCCATGTAACAGCCTGCATGAAAACCAAAACCAAATTTTTTGCAAGAAGATGTTTTTACTGCATGGTTTACCATCTTTGCTAGAGTTTTGGGTCCGGCTTCTCAGCTCGCTCCAACCACTCTAGAAGCACTGAAGGTGACAGAATGACAACATTACTAAAGCAAATCCAGGAACCAGTTCAGGGATATGATGCTTCGTGATATAAGAAATGTATCAGGCAGCTAGCAACACAACTTTTAAGCCAGTCTGAGAAGAGACAAGGAATGCAGCTCTGTTCTGATTTACACCAGTATTGCATCTTTACTTTCAAGGAGTTAGCAGCAGTCTCCTCTGATATGACCTATAGTACTCATCCAGCTGCATCTTTGTACAGGAAATTTTCTATTTCTAAATGCATCAAGCTCAGTTCCTCTTGTTTCTGGCCCTCATCACTACACTGAGGTAAGGATCCAAGTAGATGCTGACAGCTCAGCGTATTAACATATATGAGAGCAAGCTTCAGAAAGCAAGGTAATCCTTAGGCTGCCTACTTTGCAAAATAATATTTTGATCCTGAGAAAGAGAATGGTTTGGAGTTCTCAGTCCTGTAGCTCGCAGCACGCTTTCCAGGGAGCTACGTATTCCCCATATTGATATGCTGCAGCCATCAGGTAGATTGGCTTTATCAGGATTCCTATCCCGTACCTGGCATAACGCAACTCATTCTCTGATTTTTCTATAAATTTAATTTTTCATTTCCTTTTTTCATGGGCTCTAGCTGCTGGTTACTTTAATGAAAAAAAACCTGAAAAGTAGAAACTGAAATGCTGCAGGGAACTGGCTTCCACATCAGGGCCATCTGAGGTCTTGTGTACTTGAAACTTCATGGATAATCACAGGCCCTCCTGTAGCAAAGGCTCTTACTGACTGACAAGTAAAGGAATCTTTTCAGGTATAAGCAAAAAAGACTCTGTGGCTATTGCTCTGGGGATTGTATATATCACTTTAGTTGTATATATCACTCCAACTAACTATCTGGACAAATATGATATTGCAGTATATAATGACCTGCAGAATACACATGCTTTGGTGACTTCATGACAATTTTGAAGTGAGAAATCTTTTGAACTAACTTTGCCTAACTAGGGAAACTTAAAAAGAAATAAAAAGTGTTTAGAAGAGAGGGGGAAATGAAGCAGAGTATGACACAAAATACTAGGCTGCTATGGATAACTCTTTCTGGTTAATTTTTAGAGTGGGAATGACTGCCCATTGTGAGGCAGATGAAGACATATATGAATAGTTTAGAAAACAAAATCAAATGACAATGTGGTAGGGACTGGCAACCGAATTCATACGTGGCCTGGCATCTCTGCCAAAGTCAGTCTGAGATGCCTGCTCAGTATCTACACACATTCAGTCTCCTGAGATGAACAAGTACTCTGAGAAGTTGTGTTTGCAGATTTTCAGTGACCAGATGGTGATTAGGAGCTTCTTTTGAGCTTTCTTTTCTGCCAACTCGCCTGAAGTTTGGCTTCAAGGCTGCAATAACGGGTTTTCCTCTACAAGTTTTGACCTAAAACCTTTTTCACTTCCTGTTATTAATATTGATCTGATTAATTTTAAGAAAGGGATGAATGTCCTTAAAGCATCTGGCACTTCTTTCCAAGTAAAAAGACATGTCATACTGAAGAAACTAATCATATATTAAATCTCAACAGAAGATCACACGTTGCTAAACCGACGTGTACTTTAATTTTACGTAGTCTCGTGTTGGCATCTGAGCATATGACTCATCATTTACTCCGTAGAGGATTTTACTGTTCATAAGAGTAGAGTGTAAGCAAATTTGTTACTCCAAATCAGGAGGACCACTTTAAGCTTAAGGGTGTTCATCCTCTTTACTTTGTTTTCTTCGTAATAACATAGGGGTATTTCAGGGTAAAGCATTTCTCACTTGCACTGTTATCCTAGGGATTATGAATTTTATTTAATATTACACTATCTAATAAACATTATTTGTTGTACTCTGTTAGGGAGTAGCTCACTCTTTTAACACACCGATGGACATTCATTTACTGTGGGAAAAATACAATCTTTTTCAATAAGAAATAGTGCATCTGGGAGTTGATTTCCATTCAATCTCTGCTTGTTTCCTTGGTGTTCTATTTCTAAAGATACATAAAACAGGTAGACTGTCCTACCTGTCAGCAGCCTACTGTAATAAAATATTTTATATTAATTTGGAATGAGGAGAATTTCTGCAGGCAATGCTGCATAAACAAGCTTGGCCTTTTAATTCGTAGCTAAAAACTATATCAGGTATAGAGCTTACTGACCTCCATACCTAACTCTAAGGTTTGCTGATCCCAAACACAGCCTTCTCAAATCAATGAAAACCATTCTAGTGATTTAAATTCTTGGTTGATTGGATCTAGTCTGTCTTCCCTTTACAAGTGACGCACTGCGAAATACAAAGTTATGTGATTAACTCTGTATAGCATATAGTAAAAATGCCTCTTTTAAAATAAGAAAGCAATATGTCTTGAAGTCCTCAAAGATGTTCACTCACTCTGTGAGTTAATTTGCCACACCTGGGAACTCATAATTATAAATGAAAAGAACCTGATAGGTCTTGGGAGAAAGGAAGTTAATTGTCCTGTAAGTAAACATGTATTGGAACAAAACTTACTTCTTTTGACTTCGGCGTCACGTGAAAAAAGTGACAAAAATTCTTGAGAGCTTTGGGTTTTTATTAATGAAAATGAGAAATTAATTTCCTTGAGCTGAGTTTCACAATTTTCATGAGTAAATACATGATGGAAGACACTTCAGGTACTTTTCCTAGCTATTGCTTTTGTATTATTGCATTAAAATTTATTTTATTTTCTTAGCCTGAGATACATTATTTGACCACAAAAGCATTCAACAGGAAACATTTATGCCCTTAATAATGTAGTAAGGAATAGAATTTAGATTGCTTAGCTTACTTTAAATAATTTAGAGATGATAGTAGAGGACATTGTAATCCAACAATAATTTGAACAGTAAAAATTATTAGAAATAAATCTTTATGTTTAATCCTATTTTTCTTTCTTGTATTAATATACTTAGGGGTGATGAATCAGGAAATGGCTGAGAAAAAACTTACAATTTAAGCTTCTTCTAGCTTATCAGTTCTACTTTGAAAAATTGGTTTCAAATGAGTTAAAAGATTTATGAAATCCAGTAAGTTTTCCACCCAAGAAAAGCCACACTGCAATAAGACATATACTGCCTATCTCTCTTTGAGGCCTCATATTGCTTCCACTGGTGGAAGGATCATCTTATTGGAAACAAGAGTTTATTTAAAAGAACCTCCCACCCCCACAACAATCAGACATTAAGTTCAACAAAATTTATTATTCTTTAGTGACCTGAAATTTGAAAGTGTATAAAAGAAATATGCTGCAGGGTAATGCCTTCTGGTAGCTCAGAGCGCACTATATTTTAATCTGGAGAAAAAAACCTGTTGTGACACAAAACAAGCAGGGATTATATGACCAGTCAGAAGGGTTGAGTATGAGTCATTAGTTTTATTATTGATCATGATCTGTTCAAAGTAAGCAAATAACGGCCCATAGAAAATCATCAAATATCATTTAAGTGTGAACGCTCATCAAATTACCACTTAAAAGTCATTGTTTTACTTTATAAGTATTAAATCTGGTGGATGCGTTCTTGCCTGTCAGATAGGGAAGGAATTCCTCTCTGATCTCAAGTCAGGTAAATTATAAATGAGTGAGGATGACAAATCCATGAAGCATCATCTAAATCCGAGTACTCTCTTGTTGTGGTTTAACCCGGCAGGCAGCTAAACACCACGTGGCCCTTTGCTCACTCTCCCCTCCAACCACAGTGGGAAATCAGGGGGAAAAAAAAGTAAAATTCATGGCTTGAGATAAAGGCCGTTTAATAGGACAGAAAAAGGAAGGAACAATAACACCACCACCACAATGACAAAAAGATATACAAAATGAGTGATGCACAACGCAATTGCTCACCACCTGCTGACCCATGCCCAGCCAGTTCCCGAGCAGCAACCCTCCCCAGCCAGCTCCCCCAGTTTATATGCTGGGCATGACACCGTATGGTAGGGAATATCCCTTTGGCCAGTCTGGGGCAGCTGTCCCGGCTGTGTCCCCTCCCCGCTCTCCCCGCGCACCCCCAGCCTGCTTGCTGCAGGCCAGCACGAGAAGCTGGACTGTCCTTGACTGCTCAGCAACAACTAAAAGCATCAGTACCTTATCAACATTATTTTCATCCCAAATCCAAAACACAGCACTATACCAGCTATTGGGAAGAAAACTATCTATCCCAGACCAAACCAGGACATCTCTGAGCTAACTCCCAGTACCAACTTATACTATTTCTGTTTGGGGCTCTGCCCCTGATTTGAGCCAACGTCTGAGACTTTGAAAAACATCTAGACTCTGTCTTAACCCCAAAGTTCATCTGCACATTAATTTGCCCCATCATATGACACGTGGGAGTAGCACACAGTAGGACAGAGCTGTTGTACTCCAGCAAAAAGCCTCCAAACCTCTGGGATGATATATTTATGTCAAACCTTATGCATTAATAGAGCTGCACTGGCAATGTGTGCTTTATACTGCCTCAAGGGATCTAATCAGACAGACAGAACATAAGATCAGTACCTCAGTCTGCATAATTAAAGGACTCAGTAAAAACTTGTCATTTTTTGTTAAATATAAGCACAAAAATAATAAATAGTCATCATTATTACTCATATATTTGAGATATTGCAATCATTGCATTTATTATTATAGGAAAATCATGCTGCCTCTCATTACAGCTTGATGGTAATAGCTGATGCTGGTAAGTTTTCCTTTTCATCATAATCACAGAATAAAATTTACTAGAATACTACCAAACAATAAAACTCCACATTTAAACCTAAGTAGAATATTATCATTATTATTCCCTCCATCAGTTAGGATCTGAGGAGAAGCAAGAATAACTAAAGCAAGATTAACAGACAAACCTGTCAGAAAGTTTAGTCTGTAGTTCTCTTCAGTGTTTTGGAGACACCCATTTAACGTGCCTTCTGCGGGATGCAGTTTCACAACAGGGCTCCTTGCTGTTCGGTGTCGTGTTCTTGCCGTACCCCCGGCAGTGCACCAGTTTGGGACGTACTGATCCGACATTTGTCAGTCTGTTCTCACATTCTCAACCAAATGTTCACATCCCGTATCAAAGAAATGTTAACATTAAAATCCTCTCCTCTTTTTATAGCCACCATGTCTGATCTTCCAGGACATACTTCATGAGCAATATGGTTTGAAAAACCCTCTAATATTTTTCCACATTTATTCTCCACTCCTTTATCAGATCTATGATGGCAATAAATCTTTCCTATTACAGCCTATACTTCTTGCAGAGCATCTAATGCTCAATAATGCCAAATATGTCATAGCACACTTTACGCTTACCTTCAGCCAACTTCATGTATCTACTCACTGTAGGATTTATAGCCTGGGGGCCTAGCCACAAATCCTATTGCCCTGTCTTGGAGATATCCTACCATCTGTCTTTGCTGTACTGTAACTTCTGGTCCAGAATACCTTCCTATACCATAACTTGGTTTTAGAATTTTACCCCAAATTCACTCATTTCATGTTTTCTCCCTCAAACAGTTTATCCACACTGCTTAAAAGAGGTCGTTTATTCCACCACTCTGCTCTCCTAAGTCTCCAGCTGGTGTCAGCATTTGTCCTCCACTCCTCCTGACAGCCACCTTGAGTGGGACTATTAACCTCCTGTATCCAACTGTCTTCATCCAATGTCCACCTGCAGAGAAACGACATAAAGCCAATGTACTCAATTTTTTTTTTTTTGCTTAACTTCATAGTGAGCTTTATTCTCAAGAGTTTTACTAAATCCCCCAAATTTCCCAACATGGCATTTCGTATTGATGATAACAATAATAATTACATACTGATAAAGGACTTCTTGGCTGTGAATCTGAAAACATTTCATAAACAGCACAGATCAGCACAGCAATTCTGAATGGTAAGTCAGATTTAACATCCCTGTTTTAACATCCCTCCTTGCCTCGGAGACACTGCGGGAGAGAAAATGAATCTGAATCTCCAGGGAAAACCAGTCTTTGCTGATGACCAGATTCATGTAGACATTATCAGGCAGAAATTGGAATACACTAAGTCTTCTCCTCCTAAAAAAAATTCTTTGAAGTATTTCCCCCCTTTTTAAAATTTTTTTTAAGTATGAAGTTTTTCCAAAAGCTTTATATCTGAAAAAACACCAATTTCTGACTTTCCTTCTTTCACAGAATCACAGAATCACTAGGT
>NW_010514150.1:0-13410 GCF_000687285.1 Phaethon lepturus
TTGTTCCTCCCCAGGTGCAGAACTCTGCACCCGTCCTTGCTAAATTTCACGAGTCCCTACACATAACATATAGGAAGGGCAGGTGGGACAGCTGCTTTGCAGTGGCGTTAGCTGGGCACGGGCTCAGGCCTCTCTGATGAGCTGCCCCTTGTCCCGTGGGTTGGGAGAAGCAACAGCTCATCAATTCTGGCTCCCGAAGGCGCCCCAGAGACCGCTGGAGGCGATTTCTGTAACCGGTCCACCTGCAGCGGAGCTGGAGAGCGCTGGAGGCTCTTCTCTTTGCCGCCTGGCCCCTGTTGCCCTGTCCTAATGCAAACAGGCTCTGAACGATCTAAACAGCAGCTCGGAAACATTTAGACCCAGCACATTCCCGGCGGCCGTCAGCGCTGCCACCGCCTGCTGGGCAGCTGGGGGGGAGCGGGGAGGGGACCCAGGTGGGGCCTCCGGAGGATGGTCAGCACCTCCAGCTTTTAAAGGTCTCCAGCGTTTCTGGAGTGATGAAGACGTCCTTCCTACAGCACACGCGGGCTGGAGCTGGGCATCCGCACGCTGGCAAGCAGGCTCCGCCGGAGACATCCGTTCCGTCCGTGCTGTGTGTTCCCATTTGTGCAACGCTCCGGGATATCAGGGCCAAACCCCCTGCCTAGCCAAGGGGTATTATTCAGCTTGAGCACGATATTCGGGTAGAGCCGTAACCCAGCGCTGTTACCAATCCACACTCCCATGTCCGTGTTTGGGAAAAAAACTTTGTTGCATGAAATTTGAAAAAAAATCGGAGGCAGTTTGAGGCATGCTGGAAAACACCTGATATCAAGATAATTTCCTTCCAAATTCAGAAAGGTAGCAGCAGCCATAGTGTGGCTCACCCTCAGTCCCCTTTGCTAACACGGTAAAAAGCCTTCCCCACAGCTTTTGGGAGGCCCGCTCTTGCGCCATGCCAGGCTGAGGGAGGGGACGCCGTGGGGCGGCGTGGGGCACGAGGCGTTCGCACGCAGAGGCACCAGCGCCAGCGGGACGTCGTCATCCCCTTTCCGCTGGCCCCATTGCAAGCTGTAGGGGCACAAAGTTGACCAGGTTTCCATGGAGGTGTCTTTTGTATTGGTGGTGTCTTCTGCTTGAAGGTGGCCGCGGTGGGCCGATACCTGGTGGTGAGACGCTTCTGGCAAAGCCATTTTTCGGAGGGGCTTCATACGTCTTGCTCGCAGCCGCTGGCCCCTCGGCCCAGTGTGAAACTGCCCTGCAGACTCAGCCCATGAAATGGTACCTCCAAAACTACCTGCACCCTGCCAGAGCTTGCACTCGTGGTGGTATATACGTGGTGTGTGCGTGTATAGGTGTGTGGGCAGGGGGAGGCTATAGGGGGAAGGCGAGTGATCACAGCAGCGACCTCAGCATTTACCCCAGCCGTGCTTCTGAGGACCAAAGTTGCCAAAATAGCCAAAGGCTATTGTAGCCGGCGGGATCCTCTCCTGCTTCGTACTCTGTGGGCTGCCCAGGCACTGTTCACCATTCCCATCTCTATTGAAAAAACCCCGGCTCACTAGGAAAATTTGCTGCAAGGGAACTTTCCTTTTAGAAAATTCAAGGCCAATGAATTAGCCAGGATCAATTAGCAGGTAACCTTCTCCAGAGACACCAACTGCCCCAGAATGGACAATGTAAAGTCACTTTTAAAATGGGAATGAATATTTGTGGGAAGCGATATTCACTTGCGTGCTATAGAATAAGTCTTTGCGTAAATCCTGATCTCGTTCATCTGATGGTGATTTGTCACCTTGCACTGCAGGTGACGAAGACTAAGCTGCCCCATGCCTTTATTTTCAGTGAGAATATAATGCCAGGGGAGGTTTAGACTGGATATTAGGAAAAATTTCTTTACTGAAAGAGTGGTCAGGCATTGGAACAGGCTGCCCAGGGAGGTGGTGGAGTCACCATCACTGGAGGTGTTCAAAAAACGTGTAGATGTGGCACTTTGGGACATGGTTCAGTGGGCATGGTGGTGTTGGGTTGGAAGTTGGACTCGATGTTCTTAAAGGTCTTTTCCAACCTTAATGATTCTGTGATTCCGTAATTGGGTAATTTTTAAGAGTTTCACTCATTGTTTCCAGCGCAGCCCAACCTGACAAGAAAAGTGGACATACTGGTGACATTCCAAAATTTAAAACTTTTAATTTTCAACAGCGTCTGCATCAGCCAGTATGACCAACAAGCTGCTCGGCAGTCGCCTCCCCCGGTAAATGGGCTGGGTTACTCGGAAATAAATCGACAGAGTGCGGGAGCAGGGAAAACGGCAAGGTGCAAGACAGGCTCCCGGGAGCCACGCCATGCAGTAACGACAGCGCTTCGCCGAGCGATACGCCTGTTAGAGGTTCGCGCCACTGAAGCAGGGAGAGTCGAGGCCGATGAGCGATGTGAAGGGCGGCGAAAGCCTCCCCGCCTCCCCTGCCCGCTTCCAGCCGAGCGCGAGGCTGCGGGAGCCGCCGTTCCCTCAGGCCGGTGGGCGCCGCCGTTCCCTCAGGTTTGCACACGCCTAAGAACTGGTAAGCTGTTGCGCTCAGCGAATTGTTGGTCTCGGGCTTTTTTTCTCCCCGTTGTCGAAGCGCAAACACGATTCCCCGTGAAAACACATGATTTTGCTCTCGACCTGTTGGTTCAGGTTTGTGCTCCTGGTACCGCCTTAGCAAAAAAGCTAGCAGGGGAGGAGGGAAGCAGCTATTAAGCCGCTGGGGCCTTTGATCTGGTCTATTATGTTTTACAAGGCTTGGAGACGGACAGAAGTTAGGCGCCTGTGCCTCATCCACCGCTGCCTTGGGAGGGAGCGAAGCAGCAAACGCAGCCGCGTGGGAGCTCCCTGCCTGTCCTAAGGGCATCCTTGGGCCGCCTTGGTTTTTCAGGGTGCACGGCGGTCAGCCTGGGGACCCGCAGTGGGAATTCTCTCCGGGAGGGCAGGGCAGACGACAGCCCTGCTCCTTCCCAGCCCCGCGGCATTGCCGGCAGGACACCCTCACCCCGTCCGTAGGAAACTTTGGGGGCTGCAAGGGAAGGAAGAGCAGAACCAGTCAGCAGTGCTGACAGCCAGCCTCCCACTGACTGGCCGTTTCTTTGCTTTTACGGGCTTGTAGAGGTGGACTTTGCCACCACGTGGCTTTTCTGGAAGCTTGGTTAAAAGGCAGCACGTCTGACCTCGCCCAAACGCCGTCCGCTGCTTTCGTGGCATTGATGACACACTTTGATACAAACCAAAGTTGTTCAGGTGGGTATTTTTATAATGCCTGGCATTAAAATGTGCATATTCCTACTATACAGACCTCTCTAAGAAAACCTATTTTCTATTTAGCAAAAACTTAAAATATTTCCAAGCCACTGCATGCCAGGGTGGGGGGAAAAAAAAAAAAAAGATATATCTTCAAAACAGCCCCAGCTACGGGGAGAGCTATTTGTGCACTTTATAAAACGCAACCTCCTTTGGGCTGGGAGAAACGATGTGGTGAGCACACTGCAGCAAAGAGGTCAGAGCATGTGGCTCTCTTCTTCCCTTCTGTTTAACGCATCCACAGAGCGGCTGGTATTTTTTTCGCGCGTGGGTTGTGGCGTGCTCAGCCGGCGGGCTTGTGTCAGAGCCGCGCAGGGGATCTCGCTGGGGGCCGGGGCGGCCGCAGCTCCGCACCTCTGCGAGCCGGTGCCAGGACGACCGTCCCCGATGCCCGCAGCACCGCGCGTTGGAGGCTGCTCCTGGGAGCGTGCTGCTGAAGGGGTGAGGCTCTCCACTGCAGACAACCGTAAAGTCAGTTGCAACGAGCTTGGGATGTATTACAGTGGCCTCACCCTAAAAAAAAAAAAAACCCTTATACTCTTGTGCAGCAAAGATAAGGCAAGCCCTTTCTGCTCCAGAGAGTCATTTACACAGAGAAAACTCAATTTCTAGCGTAACACGTTTGCAGACTTTTAGTGAGTTTCACAGCACGCATAAATAGCACAACTAAAAGCAGATTAGATCACTCTGATAAAATGCTTAAACAATACCCCAGGTTAATTTTAGTGCAGTTAAAATTTCCTGCAGCAGTCCATTAATGGGGATGTTGGTGACATTTTACTGTACTTGCAATAACTCACGGAGAGCCCTGCCACCCCATCACATACCAGCCGCTGTAGTGGCAGGCAGTCTGTCAGCCGCTGTAGGGGCAGCAAGTCTGTGCTGAAGCATCCGTTCCCCCGCATCAAATCCCACAAAATAACAAGGAGAGCACCCGACAAAGGCCTGAGCTCTCTGTTATTTGGCAGTCTTACATTAACATTAATGAGGATGACTCTCGCTCAGACTGTAAAACAAACCAATAAACTGTGAAGTTCAGCTATTGGCAGGGGCAACGCAAGTCCTAAAAACAATAAAAATCACAGTCAGCTGTCAATTAAACTTAATAATAAAATAAAACAAATCCCTTTTGGCCATTACAGGTATTAGTCCTTTCTCATCAGAAAGCCTTACTGACCTTTGGAAAGGGAAAACCTCCTGTGGCTATAATTGCTCTGGCCAATTTCTCCAGCAGGGAAGTCCTCGGCAGGTCCCTAAGCTGCCCATCCCCGAAAGCACAGCGCGGGCGCCTGCCGGCAGTAAAGCCACGCTCCCTGCGCGTCACGCTGACGAGGGCGTCCCCACCGCGTCTGCACCTCTGACCCAAGGAGGCGCAGAGGGATTTTTGGTGCCACCTGAAGACGCAGGCAGAGGCGAGGGATAAAGCGGCAGAGCAGGAAATGCAGAAGACCACGTTACGTTCGCGTCCCCGGGATGAGAGACGGGGGTTTGGATGCCGGAGAGAGGCAGGGAGGGTGCAGCGTTTGGCCACCCTTTTCTTTCCCAACCCGGAGAAAAGCAGAGCGGAGCCCAGTTCCCACTGGCACCGGCTTGACATCCCGCCCCGTGCCCAGCACCCGGCTCAACCCTCCCAGTGCCCCAGTGGAAAACTCGCTTCTGCTCCAGCACTGGCCCTGAGGTAGCCCATTTGTCTTCACCTTGTTTAATAATAAAGTGAAGGGCACATTCTCCGGTTGAAGGGCACGGATTTTGAAAGTCTTGCCATGCATCCCAGGAAGGAAAGTCAAACTCTGCCCATTTCCCATCTGAATCGCATTCATCAGCGCCAACTCTGCTGCGCCAGAGGCGGGGATGAGAGGTACAGCTTCTTTGCTTCTGCTCAGTGTCCGTGCAAGGAAGAGTCTCATGTAAAAAAAAGAACATTTCCCCGTGTACAAATAAAAGACTTGGCTGAAGTCTCAGGCTGAGATACATCTGCGGTAAGTCTCTCCGGCGGATACAGAAATTTGTTAAACATTTCCATCTGCTGAGGAGTCCGGCCATCGATTTGTCCTTGTAAATTCCTAAGTGGCACTGGTTTTCCAACATTGAAAAAAGAGAAGTGGTATTTGCGGGAATATCCAAGCCCATAAGTATTGCACGGACACGCGCACACGCACGCAGAAGAAAAGTGTGGCATGTAATGCACAGGCTTGCCCTTGCCAATTAGTATGAGGATTTTAGGAGCGCCTGCAAACTCCTCGTGAAAATGGCCTTTTAAGCAGGCTGACATCACCCAGATGTTTTTAATTACAACGACTCTGGGACGAATTTCTCTGCTTATCTGTAACTGCCCTCCAGCACTGGTTCCTGTTGATTAAATCTGCCTTGGTATCAGAGTACAACTTTGCTTCTGGACACAAAATGGCTCCAGATCTTCAGTTTCCTGGTGATTGGGGGTTAAGGCTTCGCGGCGTTTTCACATAAGCTAACATGAGTAAGGGAGATCAGATCCATAGCATACTACCTCCTTTGCCATGCCATGGGTTCAGAGTGCGTTCCTGTCCCTCTCTCTTGTCAGAAGTAGCCCTGTGTAAGCAAGTGTTCAAGAAACGTGTGGATGTGGCGCTTCAGGACATGGTTTAGGGGACATGGTGGCGCTGGACTAATGGTTGGACTTGATGATCTTGAAGGTCCTTTCCAACCTAGTGATTCTGTGATTCTGTGATCTGCATGTCCCCGTACACCAGAAGCCGGTGGCCATGGTTTCCACAGGTGACCAGGACTCGCAGCTTCACGTTGAAGAGCAAGAAGATCATCTCATTTGAAGACAAGGTCCTGCGTCCTTAGCAGTGGAAATAGCTCATCCCACAAGTGCAAGCCCTTCTGCCTTCCAGAGGTGGAAACCTCACAGGTGTACATGAGATTTCGTAGTTTGAGACCAAGCATGTTGTTCCAGTCAAGTCAACGAATGCTTCATCGTTGAACTTAGCAAGGCTCCTTCCCTTCCGTTTTAGGCTGTGGTGAGAAGGGCTGGGGAGCACGCCCTGCCGCGCTCGACGCTTGATGCACCGAGTAACTGCGGCTGTACTCTCAGCAGGGAGGTTTGCCGGAACCCGCCTGCCCATGTACACGCTCCTTTTGTGTGGGAGATGACGCGACCTGCACGGACATCCCTAGATGCCAGCTGTGGGCAGGCACCCGATCTCCCAAGGCTTGTTTTCCAGCTCTAGCCAAGGGCTTCGCCCACGGCGCAGCCTTCTCCCAGATCGCGCCTGCTAGGAGAGGCCCCGCTTGCGATGGGCAGCGAAACACTTCCGCGGAGCGGAAAATTATCGTTTCTCCAGACGGACGGTCACTGTTCTCAGAGGGAGGGGAGGCTTACGGACCGAGGCCCCAGCTCTGAGCCGGAGCAAAGCAGCCGTACCGATGCATTCTGATCAGAAAGCAAAAGCGACGTGAGCCACTGGCAGCCCCGGGTCCCAGCGGCAGCCCCCCAGTAGTGGTTTTGCTTCTAAATCACTAGTGGTCATCTGAGTTTCAGAGCACTTTAAAAAGCCCCTTATGAGCGTGGGGCAGGATTTGGGCTTATTAAA
Organism: Phaethon lepturus; assembly: GCF_000687285.1. NCBI lineage: Eukaryota > Metazoa > Chordata > Aves > Phaethontiformes > Phaethontidae > Phaethon > Phaethon lepturus. The sequence goes on from NW_010514150.1 coordinate 6,889, forward strand.
TAAAGTGCTGTTTATTTTTTGTAAATCTCTGGGAGGACATCGCATCAAAGCCTGATCTTGAGAGGTATTTGTAGTCATTAATTTTCATTGGCTTCAGTGGAGAGGTGCATATTGCATACAGCATGGAAGCAATTTCTCCCAGCAGCCTTAAGAAAGCCACAGAGAAGAAATGCCTCTTCTGTCCATGGGTGCACCCCCATTTGAGACCCCCATTCAATACCTAACATGGGGTCTGGGGTAGTCTGTATCTCTGTTTTGTCCCAAGAAATCCCTCTCCACAGTAAGGACTTCTAGCTTTTATGGACTTCCCTTCACATACTTGAAGTGACTGTAGTTCCATTAATGACTATAATTGTTCCAGACACCCATTAATTTTGATTTATTGACTTTTTCAATTTCCCATATTGTAGTCTTGCCCATTTTATAAGTAATTTACTGTTTTAATATTGTGGGTCAATACTAATCATATAATCTGTAAGTTGTTTAATTAATAATGATTAGCACCTCCCATCAAGAGCTCATTTTCCTGCATGAACACTGTTAATGTGGTTTTTCAGAACAAATCTGCCTGTTCCCTCCCCCACTGTCTGGTGAACTTGTTTCACCAGAAAAAATGCTTTAAGCAGCTGTCTTCCATGATTTTATCAAGTGTCTTGTCATATTTGCTCTTCTTAAAGCCTTGGCCCTTCAGCTGAGTAATATCATGGGAGCCTGGTTTTCAGTATAATAAAAACCTGTTGATACAGCATATGAATGTAGGAAAAGCCCTTGCAAGCATAAACAGCAGTATCAAAAACCAGAAGGTAAACAAGAACTAAAAAGATATAGATATAGATATAGATATATTCCTTTCATTGTTATCATTTTAAGCTGACTTCTGTTTTTTCTGAGCCTATCATTATTTTTTAACATTGGCCATTGGCGTTACTGCAGTATTTAACAAGATATGCACCGGTCTAACAGTATTTAAGCTCCTTTCATGAAGGCCTCTGCAACCCCTCTATGGTGTGGCCACTTCGTCTTTCATGTCAGCATGGCAACAAATAACAGAAATTAATATTCAAGTAAGTTAATATCTGTTTTCAAACCAAATACTCATCTTCTAGCAGTTTTTTTACCAGAAATAACTTAAATCTAACTTCTGAAGTTAAACTGAAATTAAACCTCCCAAAATCCCCACATTAATATGCAGCAACTTGCCCAGTGACATAGGAAAGGCCATGAGCTGGTACACATCAACTGGTGGGGGTTGTTCATGCTCATTTCAACATAGGAGCTAGGTGGGAATGGAAAGGAACTAGCAGGCAGCATGTTGAAAATGGGAAAGATATTCATCCACAGAGCGGCTGGCCAAACCTCGAAGCACGTCTCACAGAATCACAGAACCATTAAGGTTGGAAAAGACCTTTAAGATCATCAAGTCCAACCATCAACCCAACACCACCATGCCCACTGAACCATGTCCTCAAGTACCACGTCTACATGTTTTTTGAACACTTCCAGGGATGGTGACTCCACCACCTCCCTGGGCAGCCTGTTCCAATGCCTGATCACTCCCTCCATAAAGAATTTTTCCCTAGTATCCAGTCTAAACCTCCCCTGGCACAACTTGAGGCCATTGCCTCTCGTCCCATCGCTGGTTACTTGGGAGAAGAGACCAACACCCACCTCACCACAACCTCAGCGATAAGGTCTCCCCTCAGCCTCCTCTTCTCCAGACTGAACAACCCCAGTTCCCTCAGCCGCTCCTCATAAGACTTGTGCTCCAGACCCCTCACCAGCTTCGTTGCCCTTCTCTGGACACGCTCCAGCACCTCAGCATCCTTCTTGTAGTGAGGGGCCCAAAACTGAACACAGGATTCAAGGTGCGGCCTCACCAGCACCGAGTACAGGGGCACAATCACTTCCCTACTCCTGCTGGCCACACCATTTCTGATACAGGCCAGGACACCGTTGGCTTCCTTGGCCACCTGGGCACACTGCCGGCTCATGTTCAGCCGGCTGTCAGCCAGGGTGGGTGCTGAAAGCTTACAGGCGATCGAAAATGATGGGAAGAACTCCTGCCAGTGAAATCCCTCCAGCACTGCCACACAGTGGCTTCAGCTGGGGAAGCTCCTGCTGGGAAACCCCACCGTACCTCCACTTTTCCCTGGGTGTCCACCAGTGCCCCGGCCGGAGCACGGCCTCTGCTACACCTCCTCCTACTGCTGGGCGTGATTCCCACGTGTTTTTAAACGCAGAAGCGAAGGCAAGGGATCAAAGGTCCTGCTGGACGTCCTACCCAAGTGGCTCAGAAAAGCACCGCTAGAACAAAGCGCGTCAGCAGCAATGGAAACGACCCAGCAAATTTATACATTATGATGGCGCAACCAAAGCAATTGTTTCCCATCCCACCTCCTACTGGCATTTCGCTCTGAGGAGGACACCTGCTAGATGTAACCAGCTTAAGACACTCGCAAACCACGCATTGCTTTTGTTGCCGCGCGAGCGTAAACCCAGGCTTTCCACGCGGTGGACAGGGGCGCGCGCCGGGCAGCACACGCAGCAGCTACGGTGCGCTCAGTACCTCCTCAACCAGCCTGGGAGATGTGGTTAACCCTACACGTGGTACGGCAACGCCCGCGGTGACAGCGCAAACTAAATGACATGGAAAAAAGATCAATATTCCTATTTTTACGCAGACAAGAAAGCAATGCAAAAAGAGGTGAAGGCAGAGCTCAAGCACCAGGGAGGAAGTCCGCGACAGACCTGAGCTGGCTCCTCTGGCCGTCCTTCCTCCTCCTGCTCCCCTGCGTGGGACGGTCCCAGCTCTGCGTGGTTTCACCACATCCTCGCCTCTCCTCCCCTGAAACTGGCTCTGCTGTGGTAGGTGTCCATTCCCTCAGCGCTCTTTCCCAAAGGAATGGGAGGCAAGTGAGCAATTAATACAAATACTCAAGATTGCAGAAAAATACCAGACGCGGGAGTGAACATTAACTGCTCCCAGGAAGCTTTAACACTGTCAAAAAGCTGTTTACCCCAACATAGCTGGAAAAGGTATTACAATGCAATCCCTGGCAGTTGCTTTATCTTAATCTTCCATGTTAAAAATTAAAGACTGTATTAAGACAATGTCAGATTTACTTAATAGTACTCTTTTATCAAGTTGATATGATGGTAGCTAATTATTCAATGAGTAATGTATGTCTTGTTATTTAATCTACCATGACTGATAAGGAACAGTGTCAAATACTTATTAGACACTCGTTCCCTCTACACCTAGCTGACACTAACACGGCCCAAAATTAAACCACCAGTGCTGCCTCACTGCCAGGCACAATCATGCTGTCAAACACGATCCCACTAGCTATTCCTTGGTCCTCAGTGGGAGACGTGTCATCCTCCATTTGTCTGGTCCCAGAAACTGTCCAAGAAAGAAGAAAGCCAGGGAAAGTCTGACGGGAAGCGGTCAAACTGGCTTAGGTATGCCCAGAGGTAGCCAAAACCATCAGTGAAAGGTCGGTGTCAAAAGTGACAAAGCGTGAAATCACCCTCATTGGGTTGGAGGTTTCTGCTACACCTTGTCCTTGAGGAGACCTCCCGGCTCGTAACGGGAAAGGCTGATGGCAAAGGGCACCGGCTCACGGACGTGCAAGCTGAGCTCTCTTTCCCCTGAGGCAGCATGGCCACATCCTCCCCAGGTGCTGTCTCGGGAAGCACAGGTGGTCTCATACCAACCTTCCTTCATCCAGTTCAACATCAGCTTTTTCATCAAGGTGAAAGGCTTTTTCATTAACCCAAACACAGCCGAGATGATACTTCAGAAACTCTAGGGCTCATCAGGCCCTAGAATCTTCATTGAAACATCCTTGAAGCTTCATTGCAAGAAGTAGAGCTGCAACCAATTCAGACATGGCTTTCGGTCACAGCACTGCCAAGATTGGGGTTTTCTTTAACGACGAGAGGTCTTGCGTTGCCAAAGGGTGACTGCCCCTCATCAAGCGGCAGCTACCAACAAGGCCACCAAAGGCTGCTCAGAGCAAGCAAATTTCTTGGGCCACACTCTGATTGCCTCTCTGCACCACCGTTCAGTCCTCCCTTACCCCCAGCATCAGCACCCAAAATAAAAATAAAAACAGAAACCACCTACCTACCCTCATCTTCATCCAGACTGACTGGCCACCCCTTTTGGGGTCACCGACAGGGCCAAACTGAGCCTGGAGGTCGGAGTGCTGAATGCTGTTGCTCTGGAGCGAGGGGCCAGAAAGGGCAAAGAAGAGGAGGAAGAGCAAGATGCAAAGCTCAACATACCTGGTTCACTTTAGGCCTTCTCAAATAGCTGCTGTCTCACCATTAAAAGAACAATTTCCAGTCAAGCTGACAAGCAGCCCACTATTGTGCTCACTTTGCACATCAAAAAATACATCCTTCCCTAGCAGTAACCTCTGACATCTCCTACCATCACCTAGAAACACCAACACAGGGGGGAGATTTCGGCCAGAGGAACGTTTTCTGAACAACTGTGTGGGCCATACCTGCCCCATGATTTTGACTTCGTTTCAGGGAGCTGAAGCTGGGATACCAAATGGTTGACTTCATCGCTTAGTTATGGAGCTGGCTTCGGCTCGCGTCCACTTCCGAACATCCGGGCCAGGGAAATGTTCCTGCGAGCAGCCTTGAAGTCCTGGTTGCGTGTTAGCTCGCTAAACGCGTGGGGTGCACGGGGTTTAGAAAGGCATCTGTGTCTCTGTTTATACCTCTGGAAAACGTCCCAGTGGGCTTTCATAGGAATCTGAAGGCTGGGAAAATGAAGGGTTTGAGTTATTCGTATACTATTCTTCCTTTTCGGGAGAAGCTTGTATAGCATCTAGCAGAGTTAGGACAAATCTTGGCCAGAGCTTTTGGCCCCTAAGTTGTAATAAGGCCATGCAAGATGCTAGGGCATTTTGAAGTTCTTTTTACTGAGGGAAATCAAGAATGAAGCAATGGGGTATTCTATTCTATTCTATTCTATTCTATTCTATTCTATTCTATTCTATTCTATTCTATTTTCTGACTTACTTGGGGGAAAGGGCAGAAGTCAGAAAGTATAATATTAAAAACTAATCATAACTTCAGCTCAAAGTCTCAGGAAAAGGTTTAGTCCTAAAAATGGAAGAAAGTTGTTTGTTTGCTCGTCAAGAAGTCAATTGAAAATAGATTAAAATAGAGGCTGTATAAGAACAGCTTCCCACTTGCTTGTGAACGCCTAAGGGAAATTACCTGAAAATGCAGAAATTGTTATACAGATCAAACAAAAGCACTTATCTATAATTACTGGACTTATCTGTTTGTCTCGGGACTAGCAGCAACAGCTCCCATTGTTAGGAATAAATTTGGTGCTGTGATTTGTATTCTCTTCTTCCATCTCTTCCACCAAGATCACTCAGGAAGGATTCAGTTTATAAATGAAAATGGTTTCCTTAACTTTATTAAATAAAGGCAGATTGAAGAGATTTGTCCAGGTAAATGAGGGAGGGAAGGAGAGCAAGAAAAATAGCCAAAAGCTCTTTAGGAAAGATTTGCTTTCCTTTTAATAACTTTACAGCTGGACCTGCTAGTATCTCAAAGACTTTGGAAGGTCTCCTGGGAAACTCTTCACGTTTCTGCTATGTCCTGGCTCTCATCCTGCCTATTCAATAAATAATTATTAAAGTTTTAAGCATTCACGGAAGAAACTTCCCGTTGCTAAGACTGAGCGGGCTCCTGCCAACTTGATGAGCCACCGCTGCACTGACGATACCAGCATCAAAGCCAAAGGATAATTATCCAGTTTACACGCAGCTGAAGGAAGTCGGTACCCCTGATAGTTTGTAATCATTTGCCACTGGCCAGTGGCCTTAAGGACTGGTCTCCATCGTACGCTCTCAGGTTTACAGCTTTCTTCTGGGAAAAGAGGAAAGTCCAGCTCCGACTTGGGGATGAAAGTGGCTAATCGTGCTCTGCTAACTGTATTAGAGTTAAGGAGGCAAGTTTAAAGTGAGTAGAAGAAATCTGCCTGCTGTCTCCTGGGTATGCCCAAAATGCATCCTGAAGCAGAGCAGGATGGACAGTGTACATCGTTGGCCTCCAGACAACCCATCTGTGCCGCGCCTGCCCCCAAACGCAGCTGGAGACCCTTCCTCACGAGCTGCTGCCCCTCCAACTGCAAAGGCGCATGACCCCGCAGCTACGGAGGGAAGACAAGTCACTCCCACCCCCGCTACTGCCCAGCCTTGCTGGGTCCCCAGGGCCAGCAAACGTCGAGGGCCTGGGTGACAAACGAGATGCCCGCACCCCAACTCTTGCACCCAGTGGCCACCCCCGCATCTGCCGGCGCCTCCCTCCCTGCCCCGCGGGCTTAGCAGTCAGCGAGAGACCAGGCACGGCCCTTGTGCCGGGGCGTGAGCCGCTTCCCCGTCCTGATATCACACTTACAGGTGTTGCAACACGGTTCTCACGAGCAAGCGGGCAGCTCGGAGGATGGAGCGTGGGGCTTGAGCATGGGGGACCGCCGGGTCTGAC
>NW_010514150.1:13521-16934 GCF_000687285.1 Phaethon lepturus
GTCAGCGAGAGACCAGGCACGGCCCTTGTGCCGGGGCGTGAGCCGCTTCCCCGTCCTGATATCACACTTACAGGTGTTGCAACACGGTTCTCACGAGCAAGCGGGCAGCTCGGAGGATGGAGCGTGGGGCTTGAGCATGGGGGACCGCCGGGTCTGAGAGGGGTCGGGATGTTGGAGGGATGGGGCGGGACTGGCCCAGGGGGGGAAAACTGCACAGGCATAGGGATCAGAGCGGCTCCCGGTAACTTCTAAGCCGTGAAGCTGTCATTTCAGAAAGGATGTAATTGCTAGAGGAATTATTTAGTTAATCATCAGGGGACAGATCCATTAAACAAAAAAAAAGAAAAAAAAAAAAAGAAAAGCTCTATCCGCGGGGCTCCCAAAAAATCAATTACTGGAAATGGTCTGCTGTGGCTCCCTGGAACTGCTGTTGGCTTAACTGATTATTCCTAATTTAATACAAATCACACACTCCCCCTCACACTTTCATCCACCGGCTTCCTGCAGGTCGACCTGATGCCTGTGCCTGGGCAAAATATTCAATGAATCCCAAATCAGTGTTGCTGCTGCCTTTCAGAGACAAGAATTTAGCTGTTACATGTTTCCAAAACTTGATTATGCCTTTAGGTGCAGTGCTGAGCCCGTCCTCCGGCCCTCTGTGCAAGAGCATGTCCCGGGAAACGTTCAGACCACTATCCACTTCCAAGGATAGCTCCTCGGTCTTTCTTCCTTTTTCCCCAAAAGTGTTAGAAAGCCTGTACTGAGGCGCATCAACGGCAAACTGCGGTGCTCTTCCTTGGAGAAAGGCCCAAGCTCTGTTCATCTTCCTCCCACTTGCTCCTCAGAGGAAAGGTGTACGCAGATAAACACATGTGTCTTGGCACCGTGGGTCTGCAGGCAAGGGCTAGGATGAATCTCTGAATCAAACACAGTTTTAGCATAAAATTAGATTTTCCACTAAGCAATTTTTCTGCAAACATTTGGCAAGCTTGCCTTTTCATTAAAACGTCTAAAACCAGAATCCTTGGATGAGGAGGAGGGAGAAAGTGAGAAATTTTGGCTATGAAGTTCTATATTTTAAATCTCTCTCACAGGAGCTGAAATTTGTTTCTCCAGTGCCGCTGCCTCCCCCATCTCAGGCTCCCTGGATGGACGTATTTCTGCATTTTCCATCATGGACTGTCCCAGACATCCCGCCCGTAACCCTGGAGGTGGCGCTTGGCGGAGGCGCTGCGCCTGCTTAGCAAAGCAAAGCCGCGCGCCCGACGCGCGACAGCGTGGGGGGACCGGGGAGGCGAACCCCACGGGTCGCTTGGAGGAACCCCGGTGTGAGGAACCCCAGATGCAGCTGCCATCTCCCCCCGCCTCCACCAGCGCCGAGCCCTGACTCCGCTGCCAAGGGGAGCGTTTCGTCGTGCGCTACGACCGGGGAGCTGACAGGGAAAAAGCCGTACGGGAAGAAAACCTGAATCCTGACAGCTCTGGAGATTTTCTAAGCAAGTATTTTTATATTCGTAAGGAAACCAGCTTCTGTCTGCGTGCAGTTGTAATGGTGATCCGGGCCAAGTTGTGGCAGATGTAAAAACCATCAGTTCGCCCCTGCACTCTCTCGCCCCACGGCTTTCAGTCGCACACCCGCCAGCCTTCTCACCTTGCTTTCTCCAGCCTCACTGCAACGGCTCGCAAAACAAAATGCTGCACACCGTGAGGACAATTAGCAAAATTTAGCCCTCTGGGTTTTTTTTTAACTAAATTCACAGTCCAGGTGTATTAATATGGCAAGTGTGCAGTAGGCTGTGCGATGTCAATATTTTCCCCTTTGAAGGCGAGTGATACTGAAACTAGCCTCTTTTTCTTAACTTCATCTATTTTTTGCTAGCTTTGGTTTTTTTAATATGCAGTAGGGAGTATTTTAGGAAATGTTTTCTCTTAACAGCTTTATTTTTTCTCCTGTAATAACCCTTTTTAAAATGCTGAGTATACACTTGCTCAGATAAATGTGTGAACACACAAGCGATTACCCTATTTTCATATAATTAATTTTTTTCGCATTTCCATGTGCATTTCCTGCTCATTTGACCATGTAATAATTAATTAGCATTAATTATCTTAGATTGCACCTTCTCTGTCTACACACACATTCAATTAGAAAGGCAGGTTTTTTACAGCCGCCTTCTTTTCAGAGGGGATATCCACAAGCAGTGAAAACGTACCCGCGGCGAGGACATGTTTTGCACCTGCTAGAGTATTCTGAGGAACTATTACTATTTTTCGAGAAACACTAAATTCAAAGTCTAAGCCACAAACCCACTTGGTCTCTGCCGCATCCACGCTGGGGACCCCTCTCCCTCATCGTCCTTGTTCCCCGCACCCGCAGGGATATTTCCTTCCTGGAAGGAAGGATATTTCCTGGATATTTCCTTCTTCTGAATATATCTCTACCTTCAAAGTCCTCTCACTCTCTGGACTCTAGCTCTTTGATGTCCATCTCTCATCATCTCCCATCTCCAGCTGGTGCTTGCAAACACCCCGTTTAAAGCCCTCATGCCCCCGCCCCATTATCTCCACCAGCTCCTCACCACTTCATGGGCCAACAAGTACAGCAGAGGATCAGCATCTAACTAGCTTTTTTTGCTGGCAGTTGAAAGGGTTTCACCTCGGCGCTCCTAAAAGCTGAGTATGTGCTTTGTCACTCTGGGCAAGCATTTTGGTTTCTTTCAGGGGGGAGATGCCCACTCACTCCAGGGAGAGGCGTGTGGGGAGGCTCTTCTGGTAGACATTTTCAGCTAAAACATCTCACCACCTTCAGCCAAGTCCTGCAGGAGTGAGACTGGAAAGTGCTGTGGTAATCACTGCCCTCCTAAAATATTAGGGATGAGAAGGCAAGGAAAATTGCCACTCACGGATAGCTAATGCTATGCGGGTGCCACATAAACCCAACCGTGAGTCAATAAGAAAGCAAAGAGTGCCAAAAGCCCAGACGGTGCTGCTCAGCAGGGAGGGAGGGAAGTGGTGACATGATTTTCCTAGAAGACTGACCGCAGAAGACAGTGCCCCTGGGACTGAAGCTTTTGAAGCACCGGCACGCACGAGGAGATTAATCATCTGGGGATTGAAGAAAAAAAAAAACAAACAAAAAAAAAAAAAAAAAAAAAAAGAAAAAACCCACCACACATCTAACCTGAGACTGCGCAGATGAGCATCGCACCGACACCGGAGATGATTCATCTGCCACCTGCGCCGACGCAGAGAAGGGGCAGCCACGCGCCACGGGAAGCGGCCGGTGCCCTGCGCCCCACACCGAGGGAGACCACCCCAAAATCCCCAGGTCAGTCAGACCCTGCTCGCCGACAATGCTTTGGCTGCACGTGCTGTATACGCCCGCACGCGTACCCATACCCACACGTGCGCAG
>NW_010514150.1:17047-17301 GCF_000687285.1 Phaethon lepturus
GACAACCTCAACGCCCTCGCGCCGCACATCACACAGCGCCCGCCATGAGGAGGGAGCGGGCTCCCCCTCGGCGCAGGTAAGTGGCTTCACGCTGCTCCCCAAGCGCGGAGGGAGACCTGGCAGCTGCCAGCAGAAGCAGAGGACTAGGCCTTCGCTGCCTGCGGCGGCACTGCTGGGAATCATTTTTTCTCCAGGAAATAATTTTTAACACCGTTCCCAAAAAAGGGCACCACAAAATGAGCCAAACGCGCGTG
>NW_010514151.1:0-29202 GCF_000687285.1 Phaethon lepturus
GTACTCTCGGGTGGATCCCATCAGGTCCCATTTGCCACAGTCTTTGCTGGCAACCTCTCTTCCCTCATCTCTGGAGTGGATGGACTGCAAGATGGGGACTGGAGGAGCGAAGTCCCTCCCGCTGTATGAGAAGATGAGGTTTGAGACCAGCTGAGGAACCTGAATGTGCATAAGGCTATGGGACCTGATGAGATGCACCCCAGAGTCCTGAGGGAATTGGCTGAGGTAGTTGCCAAGTCATTCTCCATGATATTTGGAAAGTCTTGGCAACCGGGTGTGAAGTCCTTGGAGACTGGAAAAAGGGAAACAGTCTCTTGCACTCACTTTTAAAAAGGGTAGCAAGGAGGACCCTGGGAAGTACCAACCTGTCAGCCTCACGTCTGTGACTAGGAAGGTCGTGGAACAGATCCTCCTAGAAGCTATGCTAAGGCACATATGGGACAGGGAGGTGATTCGAGACAGCCAACATAGCTTCATAAAGGTCAAGTCCTGCCTCGCCAACCTAGTGGCCTTCTATGATAAAGGGATCACATCAGTGGACAAGGGAAGAGCTATAGATGTTGTCTATCTGGACTTCTGTCAGGTTTTTGACACAGTCCCCCATAACATTTTTCTGTCTAAATTGGAGAGATGTGGATTTGATGAGTGGACTGTTGGGTGGATGAGGAACTGGTTGGATGGCTGCATCCAGATGATAGTGGTCAACGACTCAATGTCCAGGTGGAGATTGGCAAGAATCCACTACTCTAATTCACTGGTAGACATCACTAGATATGACTAAGCCTGCCATGTTGTAGATCTGAAGCAAGTTCTCTACTTGAAGTATAAGCTTTCAATAATGACAGTGTCCCTGAGTGCAGTGGATTGAAGCAAATGTCATCACAATCAGAAATCCAGTATAATATACAAAAATTTCTTACCAACCACAGTGTTTACTGGCTTGCATAGCTCTTACGTGCTCACTACAACCACATATAGTAAGAAGGAAAACATTTGCTAACAAATATATACTTGGTTTTTTCCTCATTTTTCAATATCTAAAGTCAATCCAAACCAGATTATTCATTTTTGCAGTATGACACCATGTTGTAAGCAACCTGCAGAACATTATGTAAGCATTACTCCATAAATATAATTTTAGAGATGTACACAAAATAAATATATCATTGACTAAAATAGAATTACCAAAGGTAATGTGGTAACATATTACATGTGCCCATGTGCATGAGGACGCTCATGTGCATATTTAAATTCAGAATAAATTTCAGTAGGAATACACATTTCCAAAAGGTACCTATGGGAATTGGAAGGCCATGTCCCACGTGCCTTCTTCCCTTCCTTCTTCCTCTTCTCCCTTACTCCTTCCCTCCCTTCCTTCCCAGTGCTTTGTCATAGATACCAAATGAATCTGAGAAACGTGAGCTTTATAGTATTTTAACCAATTTTGAAACTGATTCCAACAGATGCCAGTATTATCTATTACTATTCACCTTGAGAAATTATTAAAGGTTTTTTTAAAAATGCAAAAGCTAATCCTTTTCTATAGGTGTTCTTATGTTTCTTGTGATGAATATGAACAGTAGAAACTCATATGACCCTTTCATGTATTTAAAGGCAATTTTTTATAAAAGTGTTTATTCTTACCAGATTTGAAAGGAAAAGCTGATTCCTATCAGATTTTTATAGAAAGATTAGTTGTAAATAAACTGACATTAATGGGAAACTACCATTGCGTTTGAAATATTTGCAGCTTTAGAATATAATTTCAGATACTTTGCTTGCTCTCTTTTAGGAATCTTCTTGTCTGACTATGTCCAGGAGTCTAAATAATACAGAAATAATTTGAATGACAAGCTGAGAATAATCTCTGATTGACAAATTACTTTAATGTCTTGCATCTGGAAAGAGTCACAGAGCAAATATGTAGCTCTTGTTCCATTTCTGTTAATATACTTGATTTTGCAGTCTCCCAGGCAAGTCATAGAAGAAATAAGGTCACTGTAAGTCATCTATCCTTTGGGAACAAGAAACACATCATGTAGTCTGACAATGCAGTAAACAAAAATAAAACAAATGGCCAGAAACAGCGCTCTGTGATCCTCTATCTCAGTGATCTCAGCCCTGTGCCAATGAGTCATTTCCAGAGAGAAATTCAAATTGGAGGTACTGTCAGAAAATCAAGACCAGTCTGAGAGAAGGGTCCTTGAGGGGGTTCTTTTATACATTCTCTAGATCAAGATTGACTCTTGAGTATCACTCACGACAAATGTTTTCCTAACTTTTTTTTGAAAGATCTCCAGTGATGGAAAGCTTCTACCACAGTCTATGTCAGTATCTGATACTCATGTTATTACATATTATTACTCATATTAGTAAGTTTTTCCTAGTGCTCAGTCTCAGTCTCATGATTTAAACCCATTAATTGTTGTATTTGTTACAGTAATGTAAAAACATTTTATTCTTTCTCTTTGAATCAACCATGTATGTATTTCAGCAGTATTTTCCTGTCTCGTCTCGCTTTCCTCCAGTTCAAACAATTGTAGTTCTTCAGTCTTTCCTCACCAGCCATTTTTTTCAAATCAGTTTCTCGCTCTCTATTGAAATTTCTGCACTCGCTTTCTGCAACTAATTTACATGCTTTCTCCAATCTACCGCTCCCAACTGTTCTTTATCTCAAGTCTAACATCCTTTCTGCCTTGAATAATAAGATTCCCCAATGCATCTTTGTCAGATTGTACCTCTGTTTCTATAATATAAGACATGATGTCTTTTTGTAGCAACATGGGTGCTGACTCATTTTCAGCTTTGATAGTTGAATCATCTCTATCTCCTTATCCTTTTTGGAAGAATTTGTATGAACAAGTTGTTCCCCAATGTATAATTTATGTGTCTGAGTCCTCTTTCCCAAAATGTATTTGTCCCTATTGAATTTCAATTTATTTTTTCTGACCATGTTGCCAGTTTGTGAACATCATTTCAAGTTCTGACCCTGTTCTCTGGAACACTGATACCATTACCTATATTTAGTCAGTTTTATGTTTGTGAATTCAGTAAGCACTTTCCCCATTTCATGATACTTGTCAATAAGAAGAAATACAAATGGTACCATATGCAAGACAGAATAGTGGTCTGCATTTAATGAGTGGCTGCCTAGACAGTGTTGAGTCATCCGTTCACTCAGTGGCTGTTGTGTACCAAGAAAAGTGACTCTGGTGCACAGTTCTGTAGCCAGTCAGCAGTGACAAGGAGATATTTCTGCAATACAGTTCTTGAGATTCCACAGATCTCCTTCATCCCTTTCCTAACAATATAAATCTAATTCTTATCTTGTCTCAGGTCCCAATCCTGTCTTTTTTTCCTTCAGTTTGGTTCCTGCTCCCAACACAGTCTAGTACCCTCCTGCTCCTTAACCCAGTTCCTTTCTTGCTCTGCTGTTTCTCTGACTTCCTCATTTTCATCTTGCTTTCTGCCCATGCTTTTGTCTCAGGCTATGAAGTTGTGCAAAATGCTTCCTTTTATTGACTGTGCCTCTGACTCTCAAAATGCCCCTCTGGGTAGAAGAATGTTTTTACATCATCATTTCGGTGTCACAACAAAGCTTTGTTGTAGAGCATGCCTCCTGACCAAAGCATACATCCTGACTATCACATTTTGTATCACTGTCCAAGGTGTCATCATCAGGCCTGACTGCTCACCCACCACATTGCAGTATGCATAAGGTCGAAATCTAACGCTATATTGCTCAGGTGACAGCAGTGTGATACATACCGGTTTATTAAATGACCAGTTTCACCAGCTTGCTTCCAGCTCCATGTTTTAGAATATGTTATGTTCAGGAGAGCAATAAATAATTAATTATCAGTATATTGTAGCACAAAAAAGTCTAATTTTTTGGACTTATATATATGTCTATATACACACAGAGACACATAGATGTGTGTGCACATATAGAGATTTATGAAGAATCATTATTCCACTTATAAAAAATGATTGATTAGTCTGGAGACATGTGTTTTGATGAGGACTGATACATAAATGAAAAACATAAACGCACACTTCCCATGTAGTATCTAATGCTCTCTTGGAAGAACTCTCGCTAGGGCCCATTGGGACTACACATTAGTCTTCTGGTCCATGACATGTCCAGTGACTTGTCAGCAGTGATCTCCCACATACAGTAGGAGTGGGATTTAGCCATACATTTTATTTGTTTGCTTTAGTGATTAAAAATACCATCTATGCATCAATAATACTTTATCAGTATTTTAATTTTCCCAACTGTGATGTGTGAGTTGATATTTAGAGCCAAACCAACAGTGGTCCTGCTTTTAAAGACTTTACAATACAAAGTCTATTCCAGTAAATTATCCTTTGGAATAATGTGTGTTTAAGTTTTGTTTTCTTTTGAGAATCTGATCTGCAGGAATGTGGTCTTCTCATGTACCTCATGGCAGTTTAAATTTGTTTAACACATGATAGGATGTTAATCTCTGTCAAAATATAGGCCCAAAGCTCTTAATCAGCCAGTGAAATGACAGAAAGCATGTGCCATGGTTTTACAAGCACACCACCACGTATAAACAAAAGTACTTTCATGATGTCAGGAGAAAACATGGTCACTGGGGTAAGGATGAAGGTAATTCATAGAGACTGACAACTTGAACAGAAGACATTGCTTCCCTCCATGAGTTACAGGTGGATGCATTATGCTACAGAAATGGGTGCCTGGACTTGCCTGGATTCTCTGGCTTCCCCAAAAGACAGTTAACCTGATCCTCAAGTCAGGGCTCTGCTCTCTCTCCTCAGTCTCTTTCCTTACTTCACTGATATTTTCAGAAGCAGCCAAGAAATGTGCATGTTTTCCAGTGGGATTTCAAACTGTCATTGGTAAGGTTCACATTACAGAGACCTTTCTTAGAGTTAAAATACCAGCTGTCACAGGCGGAGGGGTCCTGTCTCAGCCTTGCTCAGCCGTTTCTACTGCAAGATGTGCATAGCAGCTTCTTACCGTTACTCTGCAAGCATAGGCAGGCATCAGTCTTCTCTGACTTCATAAGGTCTGATCCATATTCCTGCAGACTTTTGGTCCCAAGTCTTACTCTCATAAAACCAGGAAATTAATTTAAATAATTTTAAACATACTACTTTTTTTTAAAATTTTTAAATGGCTTTTAATTATTAAATTAAAAAAAAAAAAAGACATTGGTCCCCAAACAGATTTTAGAGAAGAAAGTTGAAGTGGAAAAAAGCAAACCTTTTCTTTTTTTCAGAATGTTCCCATACATTTTCTTCTCATCCACACAAAAATAATTGGATACAAAAAGTTAAATATTACTTTGCTTAGAGAAAGAGACATGTTTGGGAATGCTGTTTCCTTTTTGGAAATGGGAGGAAAAGGTAAACAGCAGTGCATGAAAAAACACAATTAAAAGGTTGCCTCAGACAAATACAACACATATGATGTTCTATTCACCAAACCACTGTCTGTGGTAAAAATTTAAAAAAACAGCACTGTTAGAAAAAGCTTTAACATCTGTTAAATTCATTACAACAAAACAACTGTTACTCTTGAAACAACATTTTGCATTATCTTTTACTTGAACATGGAAGCACAGTACTGTTGCTCATTTCATCAATAAAATGTTTTCTCAGGTGTGTTTCTCAAGCATTTGATGAGGACTGATACATAAGTGAAAAACATAAGCGCATACTTATGTATGCAGAAAGTCATCACACAGCGAAAAATTGTAGTAGTCATGTCTCTTGATTTTTTTTAAACCTCAAAATTCCCCTTGAAGGAAATAGAGGCGTAGTTGGCAGAGGGCATCTTATACATACGAAAAGCTGTTGCCAAAAATTAAGTAATTGTCTTAAAATAAAAAGTTTGTTACATTTTTCTCTTTTCCATTTTTTTCTGTGGAAGCCAATTTTTACCTCAAACTTGTTATTTCTCCAAAGTAGAAAGAAAGGTCTGTATCATGTCTGAAATGTGCCTAAAGTTTCTTATGTGTCTGACAAGCTTTTTCTCTTAAGTAGCTATAAACACGTTTCTGAAATAAAGGTACAGAAATCCATTAATTGAAGACACATTTCATTAATATTGTATTTAATATGAAGTACAACTTATAAGTGAATGAAGGAAATACTTTTTCCTCTACTTTATAAACTTTACCATGAAGCCATAGCCAGTTAACCAATATTTGCTCTGTTAGGAGTAAGGATAGTCAGTTCAGCTGAGTCCTGTGCCGCCTTAAACTATGTGCTGGTGACTTAAATCAAATGTATAGTAGTAAACAGATCATAGCTGAAAGCAAGGAAACTAATGTCATCAATGAATACTTACTCATACCTTCTGACACGGATTGTAGCTGACCAGAGGAATCCCTGGTAATTTAAGATTTATAATAATGGCAATAAGATGGCTACCTTTGGAAAGCTCTGGATTTCAAATTTTGAAATTATTTGTCATTAGCTTTAGTTTACTAATGTCATCATTCCTTGAACAACCAGGTTAGTGTAGAACTAAGATATGTAACTGTGATAAAGATTTGATGTGGGTTTGGAACTTATACAAGATGGTTGAAGGAAAACGAGAGTTGGATCAGGTAGTTGTGAGTTTGTCCAACTTTGATCAAATGGAAGGGTTAATTCAGCTAAGGCCTGAGACTAAGGCTCTGGATTTCAAAACAGCAGACCAGGAAGAACAAGTTAATGGTGTCACTTGGACTGATAAAGCTAATGTGCTTTATTTTAGAGGAGGACTGAACAAGAAGGAAATCTGGCAAGAAAATCTAACTGAACAGCCAACCTTGCCAATAAGTGTAGCAGGAAAAAGGAGAGAATGTACAAGAAATGAGAGTATGAGTCTTACAGATTTGAGGTCACAATGTGAGAACATAAATTAAGAAGTGTAAAAAGAGAACTGTTAATTAGTCTTTACAAAACTGGTAAAATAAAACACTGCTCACAAAGTCACCTTTCCATAAAAGTAATTGACCGCTATAGATAGGTAGTAAAGTAACAGTCATGACTCCCAGATTAGCTGAATATTTAACTCAGTTTTCAGTAGCAAGGATAACATTGGCTGGGAGGAGAAGATAACTTTGGGGAAAGAAGAAGGAAAGTGTGACGGGTGTGATAACTGTTGAGAATAAGGACATGGAAGCAGACAGTACTGAAACCCACCACATTCATCTCCCTGGGGAATATCAGCTCCAGGATTCTCAGTGACGTTGTATACAAAATTTTAGCCTGGCTGCAGGTACCTACAGCACATCAAGGGAGAGAGTGTACCATATTAGTTTTAAAAGTAGTAGTAACTTTTATACATGAACAAGGTAAGGAGGTGATCCAGGCAGTTGTGTTTGCTCTCAAAAGGTATTTGTTCTGAGCAACATGGAAAGATTTAGGAAACATTTTGAAAGGGAGAATAATTAAAACACAAATGTTAGAGGAAACTGTTGTAAAGAGCAATGCAGATTTCATAGAATCATAGAATCTTAGAACCATGGAATAATTTGGGTTGGAAGGGATCTTTAAAGGTCATCTAGTCCAACCCCCTCTGCAATGATCACAGGCATCCTCAGCAACATCAGGTTGCTCAGAGACGCATCCAAGCAGATCTGGAATGTTTCCAGGGATGGGCCATCTACCACCTCTCTGAGCAACCTGTGCCAGTGGTTCATCACCCTCATTGGGAAAAATTTCTTCCTTCTCTCTAGTTGAAATCTACCCTATTTAGTTACCCCTTCTCCTGTTGCAACAGGCCCTGCTAAAAAGTCTGTCCCCATCTTTCTTATAAGCCCCCTTGAAGTACTGGAAGGCTGCAGTAAGGTCTCCCTGGAGCCTTCTCGTCTCCAGGCTGCACAACCCCAACTCTCTCAACCTTTCCTCACAGGAGAGGTGTTCCACTCCTCTGACCACTTTTGTGGCCAGCCCCGGGACCTGCTCCAATAGGTCCATGTCCAGCATCTCCTGTGCTGAGAGCTCTAGAGCCGGACACAGGACTCCAGCTGGGGTCTCCGCAGAGCAGCATAGAGGGGCAGAATCACCTCCTTTGACCTGCTGGCCACACTTCCTTTGATGCAGCGCAGGTTTTACCAGATTTGTATGTGCCAGACTAATCTGATAACTTTCTCTGATATGAAAACTTTTCTAGGCAAGAAAATATAGTAGATCTCATCTGTCTTGATTTCACCAACACATTTGATAGTGTTACTTGAAAAATTAGTAAGACAGATTGAAACAATTATAACAGACAGGACTGTTCTTGATATAAACTAAGATGGGGAAGGACTATACAAGTTGAATGAACCTTGTCAGTGTAAAAACAACTGGGAATGGTCTGGCTATGAATAAAGACAGGGTGGAGAACAGAAGAAGGTTTTTGCCTCCAGTAGAAGGAGACAAAAAGGTGACAGCCTTTTAACACAAAGAGAAGGGGGCAAGAGCTGCCCAGTTGCAAGATGACACTTCACAGCAGACTGGAAGGCACTGAGCACTGCCGCATCAGTGCCCCACAAGGCTGACTGCAGCCTCATTTTAGCATGTTTCCTCTAACCTGTTGGTTACAGCCCTGTTGCGTTCCACCCTCCCCTCAGCAGATCAACCTTGTGACAGAAATAATTAATAGATTTCTGACTCCAAAACTTCCTCAGATTTCAGTGCAGGTTTACATTTATCTGCTATATCCAAGTTCAAATGCAATTTCTATAAACCAGTGTCATCCATTAGTGAGAAAATGGATTTTCTAGAAACCTTTCCAGATATTGTAAGCCTTTTGCTAAATCTTTTCCTGAATAATTGTTTTCATCTTTCTTTCCTAAAGGTCTTACAAAAGCCAGGTGCCAGAACATGCCTGATAAAAATTAGGGAATTATCAGAGCTCTATCTAGGAGCTGCAGGCTTGGGCAAAGCTATGAAAATATCTTTAAAAATAATGTTAGTTTTGGGAGACACATTTTTGAATTTTGAAATAAAATAAAATAAGAATGAAATGCCTTGCTGGAAAAAAATGAGATTTGATTTAAGATTGCTCCTTTGTACTTTTATGAGGAATGCTACATTTCAAGACAATGCAAGGAAGCTGGTCCTTTTTTGAATACTTAGAAGGCTCAACTTCTGAATAGAAAAGAGTGCTAAAAATAAGGTATTAGAGTGAGCTTGAGCTCCTTCAATATATTCTTTATAGAACAGTGTTTGAATAATCTTTGAAGGAACAATATAAGACATTGATCTGTTGTAATTCTTTGTAGGGAAGATAGAAACATAACGCTGCTGTTGAAGTCTCACGTTTAACTAACTTAGGTGGTCCTGAAAATACTGAATGTCAATTTGTGTTCACTTTCTATCTTCAAAATTCTATTCTTCCTCATTGAAATGAAATTATGAATTTTTAAACATTTTTTCCAACTTTTGCAGATCCAAGTCTTCAGTATGGAGGGTATAAAATATATCTCTGAACTTTCAGTCTATGAGGTGGTATGAAAATTGCTTTCCTCAGTGCTAAAAACAACCTTATGGAAGCAAAGAAGGTTTAACATCAGTCTATGGAAAAATGTTCAGTATTGACATGTCAACAATACCCAGAAAAAAACCCAGACAAACCTGTTTTTTAATAAATGATCCACAAATTTCCTCAAAATCTGTTGAATAAACATTGGAGATCTGTTAACTGGCAAAACCACACTGCTGAGTCATGTGGGACACACGTGCTTGTTGCACTCTGCTATTACAATATTTCCTGGAGGGCTTTTGGTCTAGGTCACCTCACAGACACCCAGGTAATCCAAAACTTGTGGTTTGGGAGATAGCATGGGTCCAAGGCCTTTTGCTGGTTTGGGCAACCTTAACAGTCTGGGTTGTTGCGATTGCACACCACTGCAGTAGTATCAGTGCCAGGGATTGCTGACCATGCCGCATTTACTACTGTAGAAGTAACAATTTGAAGTTTTTACTGCTGTATCAGCTGAAAGGCATTTACATTTGCAATGGGATAAAGTTCCAATTCCTGTTTTCTGTAAGCAGGCAGAGTATCTGTTCCTCTGAATTCTGAGAAAACAAAAAATAAAATGAATAATTTAAATTGTCAGCCAAGTACATAGCTAGAAACCCAGACATCTCAGCTGGGTAACGTTGCTGCAAATTAGAGGATGCACACTAAATAAGTGTAAATTAAACTGACCTGCTGACTTCAGTGGAGATGTTCCAACTAATACTAGCCTAGGATCTGAATCATTCAAAACATGTCATACATACATATAAGAGTACCTTTACGAATTTAACAGAGATATTGTTTAATCCTAAGTTTAAAATGTCTTGTTTTATTTTGGCTGTGAATGACATGTAGATACAAGCAGTTGACTGATGGGTGCCTGCAGGATGTATTATGCCTCTGGAAAACTGAGGTGAACAACTGCATGTTTTTAAACTATATTCACTGAAGGTTACCCTTTTCTAGTTTTACTTATTTTCTTTTTGTGTAAATTTTCCTGACACATTGCAGTGTGAGTGCATATGTAAGTATGGAAATGAATGAGTTTTCTCTTTAAAGAGGTTTTGATCTCATATCAAGAATGAAATATTGTATTGAAATATGAAGTATTCTGTTTTGCTGGAAATTTTCCTCTGATACCTCAGATGTGGCATGGAAATTCTCTCAAGGGTCTAAAGGTACAAACTGGTAAACAACAAATACATCTTTTCTCCCATGTTTGATACATCAGTATCAAGTTTCCTAAAAAAAAAAAAGATAGGAAAAGGAAAGTAGCTAAGTATTTCCCTCTTTTTGGGGGTCAGAATTTTACATTTGTCTTTTCTAAGCAATATTTATAACGGTGGTTTTGAGCCATTTCCCAGGGGGAAAAATATCTGAGCTTCCTTAGGAGCTATGACAATCTTGTCTCAACTGTTTTCCAGGAGCTCTGTGCTAAAATATCTGTCATCTAGTGTTTTGCCATTTGCTTCAATGGGCCCAGAATCAACTTTTAGCTTCCAGTTCACAGAACAAAAAAGGTCTGAAGTGTTAATACGGCAAGCAAGCTGATAGAAACCTTGAGTTAAAACTACAACAAAGATTTTCAATTCCCTTAATATACAGTGGAAAAGCACAAAGCCACTTCTTTTCTTTTTTTGCTCAAGTCTTGATATGCTTTTCAGTTTAGTACTAAGTTGGATATAAATTTACTGTGTGCTTTTCATTCCACAAGTTGTGGACAAGTAAGTTCACATGTTGGGTACTGCATTTGTTTTCTGCTCATTCTCTCAGGAAATTCTCTCAGATGTTTTGAGGATTTATGAAGCAATTACAACTCAGACTAATGAATGTTTGTTCCATCAAGAGATGCAAGTGACAGAAAATATGTTGACATTTATGGCACTATCTGTGAGAAGAAAGAGGATAAATCAATATTGTTTCAAGGTGACATCATCTGTCAGCAGTTTACTAAAGGAGCAACATCTTGCGTAAGATAATAACTATGAAGGGCTGTGTCCATGTTATGAGATTGGAGTCCAGTTCTCACTGCCCGTACAACCCAGGGGGCTGGATGGAGAATAATCTGACAAAAAAAACAAGTTGTTATTTTTAACCTGGGTCAGTTTCCCAGTCTGAGTCACCGAGCAGCTGCAGAGACAGTTGCAGCAAGACGGGAGCAGCTGTGGGGCAGATATGAGGGTGGGGGGAGGAAAAAGAGAAGCTGGGGACAATAAAGCAGGCACCGCTGCCGGGTGGAATTGCTCCTCAGGCTCTGGCCCTTAGGATGGGATAGGAATGTTTGACGGAAGGTGTCTGGTGGAATAGGCTGCCATCCGACATGGTCTGGGCAACCTGTGTTTCAACAGTTGAATCAAGTAAGTCAATAGTCGCCATTGATTACACTGAGAGCTTGCACCTCACAGATAGACACTCCCCTCAAGACAACTATCTTGTTGCAAGCAAGGAACAACTTGCTTCTATAGCCTGAATCTAATGAAACATCCTCCGACTTTCAGCCCTTCAGTCTTGCTAGTATTAGTGGGCTGGAGTTGTATCCTTTTAAATATGGTATGACAGGGATTAGTATAAAATAAAGTGGGCTTGCAGTATTTATAAATTTGCTACTCCTGGTTCCAGTTTCTTAATGTATTGTGAGGGCAACCGGAAATCTGGCCATTGTATGTACTTTTCTGTCATGAAAAAGTAAAAGCTCAAACCTTCTAACAGGAGGCAGGTGGACATTCACAGGCAGAACCATCTCTTTGTAGAATGTCTCAAGATGGAAGGGACCCATAAGGATCATCAAGTCCAATATCTCATCGTTCAACTTAAGCTCTCATCTTTAGAGGTTTTGAGCTCCTCCAGTGAGACACTGGGTTTCCAGCAGAAACCCAATTTCAAGAAAACATGACGTTTTGTCATTGCAATCAGCGCCTAGACAGTAAAGGCAATTTGCTCCATAAGCAGATAGGAGGCTGTGAAGCTTAATTTGTGGAAATGACAATGACTTCATTTAATATCTTCAATAAGGGTCAATGGTGACAAGTTGCAACACATGAAGTTCAGATTAGACATAAGGAAAAACTTTACTTGGAGATTTTCAAGATTTTATGCAAAAACCTGACTGACCTGACCCGGTGTTGGCTATAATCCCACTTTCAGCAGAAAGTTGGATTGTGTCATGTCTAGAGATCTCTTCCAGGCAATATTTCTATGGTCCTGTGCTATGTTACTTAATTTCTGATTGTCTGCAGTAATACAGTAATCCTCTGGCAATATCTGAGCATCTTTTTCAGTACCTGCCATCATGAGGTCTTCATCATTTTGGTGTTACTGTATTCCATATGAATAAATATGAGATTTTAAAAATCTGTCTGTAAATTCTAGTACATTGAACACTTCTCTGGGTGTTTTTAATCTACTAATCTATTTGCACCTTAAAATATGAGTCCTACTTTATTACTGATGTACTGTGTACTTGAAATCTCTGAGGTCTTCATCATATTGAAGATCTGGATGTTACTGTAGTCCATAGGAATAAATATGAAAGTTTAAAAAATAAAAATAGTACATTGAACACTTTACTGGGTGTTTTTCTTTACCCGTGAGCTTTTGAAATGCTATTTGAACATTAATATATTTGTCCTGCTTTATCACTGATGTACTTTGAAGTCTACTATGCAAATAGTTCCTTTCATTAAATCAACAAAATAGAATGTTAAATATGTACAGGAATAGTTGCCAGATGGGCAGAGCAATAGTCTGGAGCTACTAAACAGAAACTACCTTTATAAGTTCAAGGCAAATATATAACTGTTAGGCACAGCCCTAAGTTAGGTATTTAGCCATAAAACATCACCAAGGTCCCCAAGAGACAGGCAGGAAAGAACCCATTTAGTCTTTATGAGCTGAGGCCCATCTATGATTGAGACAGAAATGTTCCTTCCTCTTTTTCCCATTTCTGGAATCTTTACAGCACAGTTGCAGAACGCAGAGGAGTAATATCTCTGAGAATTTGATCACAAATTCTCTGGCTTCCTCTTCTAATTTATGACACACATAAGGACAAGTTAGTAAGATTTTTCATTTATCTCCTTTTGCTCCTTCTATCTTGATTATTTACTGTGCTTTGTTATTTTGTCCTAAACTTTCAATTAGCTACTTTGGAGCTGTATCAGCAACCTTTGAGAAAGCAATACCATAGAAATAATGACTTCATGTCATTATTGACTTAATGTACATTTCATTTACATTAATGTACATTTGATTTATGTTAAAGGCTTAATGTAAATCAGACAAAGCTAAGTCTTTATTAAAATGTTCAAAACAGATCATGTGCCTTGGTAAAAACTGGACTATTCAGCTATCTTTTTCAATCGCCTTAGAAGCATCTACTTTAAAATGTTTTTCAAAACCACAAATTTTGTATTGTGTACCATCTGTTAACACGTATTTATTTTGGCATGAGTCACTAATGAAAAATAAAGACTGCCCTGCCCCACTTGTGAACTACTGAGGGCTATTCACCCACTATGTAATGCTGCATTGAAGAGAATGTCATGAGTAACTGAGGCAGCACAGGTTTATGCTGGTTTAATGATGTAACTGATTATGTTTACTCTTCAGTGATATGATAAAATAAAAATATTAATGCACACATTAATCTTAAGTTTTGTTTTGAAATTAGCACTTCATAAACCCCCAACAAACTATTTAGAAATGCATATTAGCCTGCCTCCTCTGAAGGTTCACATAATTTCTTTTTCTCTCTTGAGAAGAGAGATATTATTTTTTCCCCTCTCTTTTCTTCAGAGCTGCCTTCTAGCCATCTGGACCCTGCACTGTTGCCTGATGTTATTCTGTCCCAAAGATGTAGTCTGCCTTTGCTAAACTTCAGGAGGTTTTATCATCTGTAAAGTTAACACTAAACATATAATTATTTTACAGTAGGTATCTATTTATTAGAGGTTCAGAATTAGACCATATGAACCTGCTCTGAAGGCCAAGCCTACACAGCAAATGAAGATGTAGTTTCAATTTGTGCTAGCTTTAATCAAATAAGTCCAGGCAAAATGTGGCAGCACAGATTTCAGTGTAGACTTGCATCCCTATGGGCTTGGACTGACTGTGCAAAAATCCCCGGCAACAGGATATATTCATGCATGCCGCAACATCATCTTCACACAATGCAAGGACATCCTTGGCCTAAGAGTAATATTGCTTGTAGCTAAGAGAAATACTGTTTGTGGGGAGTGATGATATTGGTATACACATAACATTTCTGCCAGCTCATTTCCACAGAAGTTTTTCTCAGTCTCACAGCACTGGATGAGCCCAGTGATTAAAGCAGGTATTAAAGACAAAAGGAAATCACATCTACAAATCTCTCTATCTCTTCACTTCTTAGTGGTAGATCACTTAAATAAACTGATGAATATGAGTTGGTGCATGAAAATTTATTGATTACCATTGACAAGTACCTGCTTGTTGCTATTTTAGATGGCTATTTTGCTGATTCACCTATTTCCTTTCAAGCCCCTTTTTCACATGCCTTGGAGGTTTTGTTTTAACCTGAACGTTTAGAAGACGGACATAAACAGTGCCTTTACAGGCATGGTCTGGGAGAGGGTAGGCAGAAATGAATGTAAATGTAAACCTACTTCAAGCACAAAGAGAATTTTGTTCAGCTGAGGAAGGAAACCTCTTTTCCTCCTTGGCAGTTAATTTCCATTCTTCTCTCCAGATGTTTGTGTCTCTTGGGCTGAATATCGAATCTACGGTTTGTGAGGCTGCACTCAGAGAGAGCAGAAAAAATACCCAAAATCAGTTGAGAGAAAGGAAAATCAATCTTTGTCTGATCTTACAATGAAAAATAAATAGTCTTGTTCTGAAATGTGTGGATTGAGTATTCTTTCCTCTGGTTCTTCTCCAGAGTTTAGTACCTTTGCACCTTTGTGTAATTACAATACTGAATCCTGCCAGTTTCTGATCTTGGGTGAAATGCAGCTTTTAATTATCAGCTTAGAAATCAAAGGAGATTTGCATCTTCCAAGGTGGACTGTATTATGGCAGTATTAGTAGAAAAAAAGCATTTCTGCATTTAACATTCGATTAAACCAAGCTCTCATTAATTTTTTTTGTATAAAGCTATTAGACTGCATTTAGACTTTATATCTAATTAATGTCACATACATGAATTTCACAATATAAAATAGAAATGAAGTAATTCAATATTTTCCCCACTGGGATTAATAATTCCTCAGTCTACAGATGGAAATTTCACATAAAGTTTCAACAGAGGCAGTGGTCAACACTGACACTGAAAAAGATTTTCTGTTGTCTGTGTTTAAAGATTCAAACAAAAGGAAAAGCCATTGAGGACAATTAAATGAAATGAAAAAAATTAGAAAACTGGCGTCATGACGAAGTCCATTAGCAGCTGCACAAGGTGCAGAGAGGTGAACAGGGCTGGTGTAGAATTGCAACATCACTTCTGTATAAACAGTCCTGGTGCTGAATGATCAGCTCTGTGGTTACACTCGAAAGGAACAGAGAGTCAGAGGGTAGTTTCACAACCCAGCTTAAACTACATTCCCTGATACTGACTTCATTTTGTATGACAGGCTGTTGTGGTCCCTGTGGCATAACCCTAGCCCTTGGCCACTTTGTCATTTCTCTGATGCTTCTGCCATCAGAAAGTCTTGCACATAAGGATGCGGCAAGTAAAAGGGCATTGAAGAGGAATAGTGAGGGGAAGAAGCAAGCAAGCAGAAGCTTGCATGCTACTGGTATGGCTGAGATAGTAGTATAGTCCCCAGTCTTTGACTCGTGGGAATGGACAGAGAGTCTGATCTTACAATAACCGTGTATGTTCCAGGGGATTTAGAAAAATGACAAATAAAAATATGTTAAAGAATTCTCTTGGCACATCCAAAGCACGTGTATTTTAAAGTGTTATTAGCATATTTATCTGATAACTTTGCTTTTAGGGTGCAAGATTCAAAAATAAAGGAAAAAAATAATCTGTAAATAGATTGGGCTCATGTCTGCCTGTCATGCGCTAAGGAAGGGACAGGTAGGTCTTTGCTACCTCCTGGAATGAAATGGATTCCATGGTCTCTGCAGATAGCCTGTTGCAGGGCTTTACTCTCCTGAGGATTACAAAGTCATTTCCTAAATCCAGCCTATGGCTTTGATTGCCCATAGAACTGGTTGTCATCTCAGTACTGTTATTGTGTCTTCTCCTTTCTCCTCCATCCTTCCATGCAAGGAAGGATATTGTCCTCTTCTCTGCAGAGAACAAATCTAATTCCTTCTCAATTTTCTCAGACATTATATTTTTTTTCTCCTGTCCTTCTTTCTGTTTTCCCTTAGATTTTCCAGTTTACCTATAAGTTTCTTAAACGCCTCCTGCCAAAAACAGGGCACAGTATTTCATCTGAGTCCTTTCGCATGCCAAATGAAACGGAATAATTATCCTGCATGTCTTATTACTCCATTCTTTTCAATGAATCACAGAATTACATCTTTTGTTATATATCAGAATCATGTTTATTACTTATTTGTTTTTTAAACTTCAGTGACCTTCTGCATCCTGATCTGCCACTCTTCTGCCTGGCCATGTATCTAATTCTTCCAGTGTATTTGCCAGCCTCCCATTTATTGTAATCCAACAACTTTATAGAATTATATTCTGTTCTGTTCCTAGTATTTCAGGAAGGTATTAAGCAAACCCAGCACAGGTATTTATGAGATCCTAATAGAAATGCCCTGAATACTTCAGGAAGAAATCATTGCTAATGGCTTTGACAAACACTTTTCAAATACATGTGCACCTTGTGATGATTTCCTCTATCCCACGTTTCCTTGGCTTGCCTATGGGAATTTCAGCACAACAGTGTCAAAAGCCATAAAGCCAAACAATACCATATGTGTTGGCTTTGCTTTACCATCAGCCATGAGGGAGCGGAGAATTATTTCAGTGCGGTTGAAAAGCATAATGACAAATATGGTAGCACAATGTAATAATTTGCATGACGCTTTTCATGTTCTGCTTTTCCCTGTCATTAGAGGTCTGGGGAGGGAGATTGTCCGCATTTCATAGGCATATGATTTTATTTAACTATGGTAAACCGGCAATTTCAACTGGAGGAAATATCTTCCTAATGGAATATATTTACAGATATTACCCAGCATGGAGTAGTCTAATGCTATTGCCTAGCATGCAGGAGGGGGGACTGCATATGGTACTATATAATTTTATTTAACAAACCTTCTGCAAATGAAATCAGAAAAGGGTATCCATGCCATGATTGCAGAGCTAAGCAAAACTTCACCATGCAGATTACAGTAAGAAAAAAGAAGTAATGACTGAGGGCTGCGTGAGAGGATGGGAAGGCAGCATTATTTCATGGTTACAGATGACAGCTAAGAAAAGGTGAGCCTCTGAAATGTTTGAAGCTGCAGTAACTTGTTTACCTAAAAGTAAATGAAAACAAGCTCATTTCAAGCTTCTGTGATAGAGAGCTTTTGTTCCCAGGTACTACCAATCTGATAATGCTTTCCTCCTGTTTTCTCAGTGTCTACATTTCAACAGTATCCTCTATTGGCAGTGGCCAATATTTGCTGAAGGGTCTCACCACCAAATATGGGGACTTCTGGACAGCAATTTTTTTTAACTTTTACACAAAAATATGGCTGAAATAAGTGCTGTGCAGTTTTCTACTGTTGAATTGTTAATAAGCCCAACAATTTTCATTTTAGAATGTGTGTTCTCACTTGCTCATTTCTTTCCCAAAATGTTACAGCATCAATTGTAACTTTTGTGTTCCTATATCTGCCTAACAATTTCTTAAGTTTTTTAATGTAAAGGAAAATGTTCGTGTTAGTACTAAACTTGACATTTTGTAATATGGCACTGCTTCTCCTATCTTTTTTTAATGTGTAACTCATGAATAATATAGTAATTTAAAAAATAATGAGTACATACCAAGTGTTCCGACTTCTTCAGCTTTTCATTTAAAAACAAGGCTGCTCTTGAAACAGAGATTTGAAGTCAAGGTCCATAGTCCAGAGTTTTGGTAAAACCTTAAGTATGTTAGATAGGCCTGAATTAGTTTATCCTGTTACCTGAAAGTTACACATCTAGTTCAAGCAAACCAAGCTGGATATCAGTACAGTTTACAAAGAGAAGCAGGCTACTTTTTGTTGGCAAGGTATCTTAATTCTCTTAAACAGTTCTTCTAGGCTTTGATGTGTTGTATTATGAGAGTGAGCAATGATTGAGGGAGCTAACATGGCAGGTTTAGCTCAGACAACTAACTTTCAGGTACCTAAAATTAGCCGAGTTCTTCCCAATATTATTTAGTTTCAAACCACATTTAGTTTTGTGGAATTATTTTCATTAACATCAGTAAAAACTGATGGGCTTTTTTTTTTTTTTTTGCTTGCTGAACCTGCATCCTTCCTCTCAGAAAGACAATCTTAAATTTTACAGACTAATGCTCATGCATTTATGATGGCTTTTATCTACTGAGATAAAACAGATCTTTTGAAATGTATTTTTCGTGAGTGCTCCCTGTAAATTGCTACTAATTATGGGAAAAATGTCTTTTTTTCCTATATACTGTAAAGGAAATTTTTTCTTTCTGCTATCAATAATACACAACATATGTTTGTGCTAAACTTGCTTGTTATTTCTCTCTTGGAATGTGCTGTTTGATGTCACTGTTTTCCAAGGCCTTCTTGATTATTTGTTCTCAGGGTATATCTACTATCCTCTTTAGGAAAAAAAAATTGCCCACTGCTGACAGGGCTCTTGCTGGATTCATACAAAACAGCAAAGAAAAATTCCAAGGCGTTTAGTAACACCTTTGAACATAAGTTAATGTTTTCCCATAGGGCTGAAATTAAATCAAGGGATAATCCATCTTCCTGAGAAAAAAAAACAGCAAATGAAAGATGTCTACAGATGTGTTTTTATTTTTGTTGTGATGGAAGGAGGTGTATTAGCACAAAAATTTATATAATTGACTGAGACTTAATTAATCATGGTGTTGTAAGACTAAATTGTTTATACTTCTAATAAACTCTTATTAGGGGTGGCTGTCTTGTTTGTGTGTTGATCTCAGTGATACTCCTGGACGAAGAAAGGGCTACTTGTGTGATGAAGGGTTAGCAGGACCCTTGCTGACAGGGCAAACCCTATGACTTTATTGTTTTTCTTAGGCTTGGCAAAAATTTTTATTGTTAAAGGCCAACTTTTTAACTTTGCATAACCACAAATGAGATGATAGTTTATCTTTTAACTTCCTGACTATAAATGACACTGAACTACTACACTCATTTCTAAAGGTTTCACATGGTTAGATTCTAGCAAAAAGGTGAAATTTCAGAATTTTTCAAGATATAAAAAAGGAGCTGGAAAACTCCTACACCAGAAGTCCACGTGTATCCTGTACAATAAACTCCAGCAGGCAGCAAGACAGAAACATTATTTACTCTGCTCTAAAGAGATAAGGTGTGGTGGTTATTGAAAACAATATAAAAATCAAATATGAAGTCACCAGCTAGTAGATGTCCACCCCTAAAAACAGCAGGACACTCTCCTTTCTTAAGATTTTGTCACATTTGCAATGCACTGCATAAGCATCTCAAGAGGAAACATTCTCAAGTACTGGTTCTGAAAGATCAGCCACAGAAGCTCATAAACTACCCTTAGCAAAATAAAAGGCAAGACAAGTAATAGCCCAAAGCCAGTGCAGGGGAGGTCAGGAACCCCAAAATATTTAAAAATAAAGCCAAGTAGGATCATACTCAACTGCTACTAGTTCCAGATGTACACTCATGCACAATGATGTATGACAAGATACAAATTTTGGAGGGAAATTTCAGCCTATAAATTGTAACAGTTCAGGAAAAGAATGTTATTTAATGACTATGGCTCCAAAACCGATGCAAATATAATGCCAGATATCATTATCAATATGGAAAGTAGCACCATGCTCCCAAACCAGCTTCCAAACCATCACCTGATTAAATACGGGAGTTTTGAATGGAGCATGAAATGGAAACCAGGTCCAGAGCACGTGGTCCAGGCATTCAGTCCTCTCCTCCTGCTACATCCCTCGTCCAAGAGTCAGACTCTCTACAGGGATGCCTGGGAGTGATAGACTCTCTTACCCATTTACCATCACTTTCTGAAGGGTGCCAAAGTCAGCCCCTCTGAATACACTCCAAAGACCCAGATTACTAGAATTTTTAGACACTTGAACTCGCAGATAAGCATCTAATGACATTTTCCAGAGTGTCTTTCACCTAATCTCCATCCACCAGCAGCAGGGTGTCTCGGCACTCTCCAAATCACTGTGTGTGCTTGCCTGGATCTCTGGGTGCTTAGGGCATACCTGCAGATGCAAGTAAAGGCAGGATACTCTGAATTGACAAAATGAAAGCCAGCTCTGCTCTGAAACCTGTACGGCATGGCTGTGGCAGAGCAAACACACCCTGCCTCTGATCAGAGAGGTGCCTGAGCCTGGCATGTCAGCTGGGGTGCGGCAAGACACTGGCGCAGTTCAGCTTCACCCACACTGAATCTGCCTTGTATCCATATAGCCACGACTGTGGATCCCAAAGGCCATTTTTTAATCCAGGTAGACATACTTTGAAACACTTTTATAAATGGGATTTGGGAAGCAAACACACTTCTGTAGCTATAGACCAATCAAAACATAATGAATATGATTCAGTATCCAAGGCCATGAGCCATTCCATGCTTCTGCTTAATGTAAGCTGTCTCTTTTGATAGTCCTGCTGGTTCCACCCACTTGCTGTAGTCACAGTGAAATCATTCTTCATGATTTCTTCATTCACTCTTAATAATCTTATGAAGAATATTCTTCTGGAGTATAATTCCTCCCAGAAATATGCACAGTGTAAGTAAGTCTTCTATAAGTTCTGTCTTTCATAAGGTGGTTTGGGTTTTATTTTAAAAATTCTGCTGCTATAGAGCTACTAGAAACGCTTTTCTAGTAAAAATTAAGTTGAATGTTTCTTAACCTGCCTTTATTATGTATAGCTATAAATTCTAGTCTCCCTCTGATTTCCCACTGGTATGTTGTCCCCAAAGCAATGCAAGTCTTCCAATAGAAAGCAAAAAAATCCACAGCTTAACCCAAGTACAGCCTGCAATCAGCTTTTGCTATGCACAGCAAATATCATGTTCCATTGCATTTTTCTATCCTTGGTATATTTCAGTAGTTTATTTGCCTTTAACTGTAACCACACATTAGACTGATGTTTCATACATTTTTTTACAAAAATAGCTATCAGCAAACACACCACTAAATCTCCAGGGTTTCTTTGGTTTTTTCTGCAACTGTTTTTCACTTTTTAGAATCAAATTCTCCAACACCCATTAAAAATGTTCCATAGTATTTCATTAGCCTATTTTTTCTTAACATAGTTATCTCATAATCTAATTTTATTATTTATTAAATATTGTTAAAGATATTCATAGACCAGATTAACCTATGAATTGTGACATGTACCTACAGAAGTGCAACGTATTTCTTTTTTGGTCTCTGGAAATGATCAACGCTTCCATAGATTTATAAAACCAATAAACTTCTGGGGCATTGTGGGGTCACCTGACGTCTCCTAGAGGATGGGTAACATAGTGAAAGAAGCAAGATGACAAAATGTTGGCAGGGAAACTGAGGATGCTTGTCCCTGGCATCTCTGCCTTACAAAGTGCTGAACATCATCAGTCTTAATGCTGAGGAAATTACCTGCACTGAGTGCAACAACTATTTTTGGGGGCATGGGACAGGGCAGGGGAAGACAACACACCTCTCTGCTTTAATGTATGTGGAAGAGGTACTGCTTAGCTTCTCGGTAATCTAAGCATGTCTGTTGCAGTGGGGCCAGCTAGGCTGCTGAAGAATGGGAAAACAGCAAGGGTACATTCCTACCACTGAATTCAACACCAATAAAAGGGAAATCCCCATGGCTGGGTATGAGAAAACCACATGAGATTAATAAAATTATCATGTTATCTGAATTTTGTATATGAAAGAAATTGGTTTTCATGTACTTAATTTTTAAATTTTGTTATGTGTGTAACTTTTACATATACATATTCTACTACTAGCTTGGAATTTATGCACCAGATTCCCAGACCCTTTCCAGTTCATAAATTAACACACTGGGCTGAGTCCAAGCACAGACTTTTTCTGAGTTCAAGCCGAGTGCCTTAGAAAGCACTCGTTAGCTTTCTGGCAGGCATATGTCTGGCCTTGCTCTACAGTGCTTCCAGGGGTCACCACTGCAGGGCAGATCATACAAATACACAGAGTCATGCTTACTTTTCTAAACAGAGGTCTTAAGCATGAGGGTAAAGATTATTCTATGTAATGACTCATGATTCACCCACCCACGTTTTCAAAACTTAATATTTGGCAGCAAAGTCTTGAGGAGTCGCTGTGCTAGATGATCAGTTTGAGGAGGAGCTAGGCTGTGTAGACCAGCACCGCATTCATCTGGGAAGGGAAGACCTAGAATCACTCCTTTATTTTGTCCAAGCTTTGCTGAATATGTATGAAATATGTATAAAACTGTCTTGGTAACAGGGAACTGCGTACAGAACTCCCCACTCCCAGTGGGGTGTTCCTCCCATTGACTGGTCCAGCGTATTTTCTCTTGCTTGCTCCCTTTCTAGTACGCTGTGTGCTTTACTCTGCAGTGGTAAGACTTCACAAGGAGAGGTGACGAGTACCTCACTCTAGTATAGCAAGTCTCATAGTAGACAGATACCGATATAAAGCTCTTCAAACTGCGGTAGAATCCAAGTCTTTTCTTTCCTTGATGAGGGCAGGTTGCTAGGTAAGAGATAGCTGCCATTGTCATAGACTTCCTTGCCTCCTTCTACAGTTTTTAAAAGAACAAAAGTCACTATTCTACCTTAACGCGTTCTAGCCAAAACACATTCATCCTTATCAGACCTAGCAGATAGATCTGTCAGGCAGCTTAGGCAGATGAACATGTGGATTTCAAATTAATGATAAGGTGAGTGTCAGTTTACTCATCTCTGAAGTGTTTCTGGGAATATGAACACAGATACCTGGAGAACTTCGGAGTAAAGGAACCTGCATGCTTTTAGCTTATGGTGATTTGACTGTTGAAATCGGGTTTTCTGGATCACGGCTTAGGATTTATGAAGCTAAATTCCATTTAAGTGTCATGTCAGATATATAAGCCTTTTCCTGGATTTAAGCCAGCCTCCAGGCTAGGAAGCTATTTGGCCTAGTGGTTTAATGGGATCTTACTGTGTGAAAGTTATCAGCACCCTGTAAAGCAGAATAAGTAAGCCAAGTTCTCTCAGTTCCACAGAAAAATTCCCTTAACCTCCCAAAGCCCTTTTACTTTTTACACCGATGTATCTAGGATCATATTTTCCCCCTCCAGTTAAGTAATTTCCTTTGACAAGCTTATTTATACCATTTCTTTGGTAAATGGCACGAGGACAGCTAATGTTAATGATGTATATTCATGGTTAAAGAAAATATGAATAGTTTATGTCTTGAGACAGAAAACTATAACGGGGACGAAAAAGGTAGCGTGTTAATATCTAAAGCCGGTCCCAGCATGCTGTGTTTGCATGGCTCTGATGCACGCATATGTCAGTGATCTGCCAGCTACAAGCTGTAACCTCTCTGAGTATGCTTTCAGTGATGCACTCCAAGAAATGGTAACCCTGTGCACAGCTTTGTAAAGAAACTGTATTTAAGTTATTTAGTTCCTGAGAAAGCACAGAGCTCCCTTCTATGCAATGACCTGTCTGGAGAATGTTCTAAAAAACAATGTCAGCAGAAAAAGCTTCTGACCTCATTCTTATACGGAGTTACAATTAGAACATCTGAATCTTACTGTAACATAGGTGAAAAAGACCAAAAGTTAAGGGACAGATTCTCAGTTGATGAACTTGTCAAATGTGACTGAGAGAATTATGGGTGATAGTCAGGAAAAAAGGTAAAATCTTGCTGTTTCACCAGCCTGCTGCTTTGAAGATTAGCAGTGCCTTTGTCTGACAGAAAGACTAAATGGATGTTTTTATCATCCATAAAGTTACGCAGCAGTTCACAGTAGACTGACACTCCTAGTAAGATCACACAGCTCAGTGTTTGACACCTTGAGACATCTGAACTGTCTCCAAGTGTACATGTCTTTATTTTCTGAAATTGTCAGTGTAAGACACCTAGAGTAAACAGGAGCAACATTCCTTCTCAGTAGGAAACCTTCCCTTCTCCAGGCTGAACAGTCCCAGGTTCCTTCTCAGTAGGAAGCCTTCCCTTCTCCAGGCTGAACAGTCCCAGCTCCCTCAGACTTTCCTCATAGGAGAGATGCTCCAGTCCCTTGATCATCTTCATGGCCCTGGACTATCTCCAGCATATCCATGTCTCTTTTGTACTGGGGACCCCAGCACTGCACCCAATATTTCAGGTTTGTCTCAACACTGCTGAGTAGAGAAGGATCACCTCCCTTGACCCGCTAGTGACGCCTATTGCTAAGTAAAAGCTGCAGTTGCCAGGGTATTTTGGGAGGAATTCAGTCTGATGTGTCACATCATCTCAGATGTGTTTGGCCTTTTGGGTGTTTAGAAGGAACATGCCATTCCTGTATCGCAGGCAGAGTCAGCTGTGGGACAGTTACCTTGCCAAGACAAAAGATGTCACATTTTTTGACATACTCAGAATTTCACATGATAGGGGGATTGTCAATTTGAAAAATAAAAAATTGCACCACAATTTAGCAACCTTTAATACTTAGCAGGAACTTAAGACATAGGTAGGAATGATAACTCTGGTTATAGGGGCCTAAATTGTACTCAAGTACAATTTTCCATAAGTGAACACTCATGTAGATGATTGATGGTTGATGGTTGATCAGGAGTTCAGTGATAATGGCAAACTGTCAGCTAGCATAGAGATTTCTGAGTTACATTGCTAATGTTTTAGAAAAGGCTGGCAGAAAATGCCAGTAATGTGAATGTTGTTCATTACAGTGTCATTAGTTCATTCTCTTTCACTGGCATTTGGAAAAGGGTAAATGCTATTTTAAAAGGGAAAGGAATGGATTTCCTTTCTATTAAGACGTGGGGAATGTGATACTGCTTGTAAAAATATTATCTTATGAAAGGTTAGAATATTTATCTACCATTGTAACTTTGAATTTTTCAATCTAGACATACATTTTGAATTACACATCCTGATTTATTAAGGCTGCTGGAAAATTCAACCACGTGATTGTATTAACCATTAGTTAAAACAGTTTTTGCAGATAATTTCAAATGCAAAAGGATTGTGTCCTCCTTTAGTGAAATGACAATGAAATATCATTATCTTTGCTAACTTTGTAAACTTTGCAAGGTTTTTAAAGGACCTTCGAAACCTCTGGTGTTGAGATGAGGCAAACATACTTACAATGTGTTTGCACAGCTCTGTGTCCAGAAATTTGCTCATTCTGTAGGTGAAATGTCTAATTAGACTATGATGGGACCACCAGTGAATTCTTGGCATGCAAGTGATTGAGTGACTAAAATACATAAAACTGTACCTGCAGTCATATTATAACTTAACTTGATTTTTTTAACCAATAACTATTGGATAAACTATCATTATGATATATTATTATAGCAGTCAGGTCCTCTATCGGTTTGTGTAACTGGGTGTCTTTTCACATGGTACTATGAAAATACAGTTAAGGCTGTGATAATGATTAAATTCTGGCTAATAAGCTGTGCTGCAAAATTATTAAGGAATGAATCAATATAAAATGGAGCTCTTTTTTTCTTTCTTTGTCAAATGAAAAATTATAAATAACATGTCCAGGTTCATCAAAAAATATATGATAAGAAAACTCTGTTATTTTCAGCTGTTATTTAATCAAATTTTGTCACTTTTTGTTCTGAAATGTCATTTTAAAACACAAATTGAAAGATCTGAAAATGCTCAAATAAACATTTCCTCCATTTTTAATCAAAATTATTGCGTGAGCTTGATATGGGTTTATATATTAATAAAAATAAAATAACAGGGTTTGGTTTACTGTACTTGTTATTCATCTGAATACATTTCCCCCTTCCATTAAACACCCTTTTTAGCTTCATTAATTTTGGTCCTTTTTAGTTTTAAGATCAAATCAGTAATTCACGGATTAGCTGATAAATACAAATACATGGAGACAAGAGATCACGAGGTTCATGAAAAATCCACAGCGGTAGGACAAATGACTCATGAAGCTCGCTATACCTCAACATACTCTCGTATGACATTAATGAGACAGAGCTATTGGTCTGACCATTAAAATGGATCACCTGAGATTTCTGGTTCTTTTTTTAGAAGGCAACCAGCTTTGTCTCAAAGTATTTTTTTGCATCCTGGCTGCACTTTGTTCTTCCTTTATAATCATTACACTTTCAGTGAAGAAAGTTTAGCTTGTTGTGCCCCACATGAACTAGAAAATGTCCAAATTAGTAGCAAGGAAATTCAAGCTACATATTTATTTCTTTGTTTTCCTGCAAAGAAATTTTCCTCAACAACATGAGCAGGGAGGAAATCACTACTAAGTATCACTTTAAATTTTATCCTATTAGCCAAACATTGGCTTTTAAAACACTTCCCTTCTCTTCATCCAACGAATTTTCAAGTGATTTGAGAAATACATTGATAGCCAAAACTGGACAAATTGCTGTAGTGCTCAATACTGCAATGACTAGAAGTCTGGTCCCTGGCTCTGGGATGAGACGTAACGATGATGGTCCCTACGGGGGAAGGAAGACCCCGTCTGGACCGTGAGGATTCAGATTGGTTTCCTGTTTGCCCTGTGAAAGACCTAACACATAACCTGTGTTTTGAGCTCGACGCAGGGCTGCTGGTGGTGTGCTGGGCCAGCAAGCCACGCGCACTGAAAGACATTGCTAGTCCAGCCTTCGGAGTGGTACCTCCAAAGTTGTTTGACCCAGTGGGAGAAAGCAGCTGACCACTGGATGCTGGAGGGAGTACTCTGCTGAAGTCTTCACCTACTGCCTTATTCACCGGATCTCCTCTAGCTCTACAAGTGCCGCAGCTGAAATCTCTTCCTAGTATTTGAGAAACTCCAGGCTCTTTGAATGATTTATGGGATTATGTGAAGCTATAAATCTTCTGCTACAGCTAAATGCAACAATGATACTGTTTGTATAATAGTTTGCATCAGCTTTGCTTGACCACATCTGTGTCAATGCTGAATTGCTGAACAACTAAGTAACGGCTGTACGGAGAGCGTGACTGAAAGAACACCAGGCTCCCTGGACGCAGAAGGGGACTGTCCCAGCTTCAGCTGGTTCCTGAGGAATTACCAGAATTCTTATAAACAGAGCCACTAGAGCTTCAGTTAACTTTTAACAAAATAACCTCCTTTGAAAAAGCTGAAATAAACCTCCCCAAGACTTACCTGGCAGAAATGTCCACCAGCAACGTCAGCCTGACCCCTCTGTATGGAACAACATTCCCCTTCACAGCATGGAATACAATTCCTTCCTGCCCATCACCATCAGCGTTTGGGCCAGAATGCCAGAAAAACATCAAGATCTCATTCTTCTTCTTTAGTGGCAAACTTAAACCGAAAATTCTTTGGCATTTTTGAGGTTCAACTTTTTCTTCTTCCCATCTGAATTTTGGAATGGTGACAAAAGAGGAAATATTTTACTACCATGAGGTGCTCTACTTATCTTTTTCCCAGTTGAGAATAGAAGTAGAAGTGCCAAAAAATGCGTAAGAAATATGGTACTTGGTGAAATTGGCAACCCATTTCTGTAAACTAATAGACACTTGGATAAATAAAACATTTGGATGAGCTTTTGTTTTAGAATAAAATATTTGACCTATACTAGAGATATGTATGATCTAATGGGTGTGTGCTAAGACTAGCCTTTGACAAAATGAACATATTTTCAAATGGTCCATAAGCTACCCATATAATATCTAATTGCAGAAGAAAAACAGTAAGTCTGAGACTGAATCAGTGCAGATTATTTTAAAGGCATGTCAATAAACAACATTTCCTATAGCACACCGTCTTGCATTTTTTTTGTATACTATATATGTAGCATAGGCAAATTGTTTTAGGACTATTTAGAGAGCTTACAAGAGACTAGTGGCAAATGTTATTTTTAATGTGTCTCTCTTCTTTTGTCCAGAAAGTTTGTTACCTAGAAGAAAACCACATTTTTTTAACATTAATTGTTACAGACCATGTTCCCAGTTATGGTTCTCTTTGTTATTTACTATGTGCTAAAAGATTACTTCCTCCAGAACTTTTACAGGATTGAAGTCCTTTTCCAGGACCAGACTGAATTCTACCTAACACCAAATAGGACTGAAACAAAATTAATTCATTCAACTTTTCAGCACTGCTTGGTGACTCCTTTACTGTGCAATTCGCTGCTGGGGGGGACTGTGTATAGTCATTTATAATTAATGATTCTGCCTGCTGTAAGGTTTACTGTCTTCTGCACTGACAAGGAAAAACAGCCCTGGAGTATCACAATTTTTTCTGCATCTTAGGGACAAGATAATGGACATTTGTGGGAAAGTATGGAAATAAGACACTCCAAGCTACTCAAAGGTCCCATGAAGCTCCCCCAGCTGGCTGTCATCTTTTCTAAGACTGAATTATTATTATTATTATTA
>NW_010514152.1:0-32717 GCF_000687285.1 Phaethon lepturus
GCATTCCAGAGCCCCATACCTGTTGTGTAAATGAACCTGTCCTGGATTAAAATTAAATTTCTCACTGGAAATGTGCAAATTTTTAACCTTGAAATCTTATATAGTTGGAAAAACACTGTAGAATAAAATATATGATCAAATTAACTTGCATTTGCTTAATTAAAAAGTTCATTGTGATATTACAGCTTTCTGATCATGAAGGTTGTGTTGTTGAACACATCCTTGCATAGATAGTACCAGAAAGCTACATAATCTGCATATACGTTTAGTGACACTGAGCTAGCAATCTTTCAAAGAAATATTTGGCAGTTTGTTTGGCTCAGCCTGGGAAACTGCAATAACCCAGTTATAGGGAAGGAGTCCAGTTTCTGTCGTGAGCACTGCCTTAGGTTCAAAGCCTCTCTGCTCTCTGCATTCATGCACTCCCTCTGTCAGTTTGGAAGCACATCTGTTTTGCACAGGATTATGGAAAAACGATCAGTTCAGTCTCAAACTAGAAGTATTCAGCATTCCTGAGGGTTTGAGAATAGCTACATAAAGGAGGGAGTGGAGAGCAGTGCATACTATAGCAGTAACACCAAAACCAAATATTGCAGATGACATTGTGCAGGCACTAAAGGAAGATGATTCTATTGTTGCAGGGGATGAAGACTGCCTGCTCTGTTGATTCAAAGAATACAGACACTGAACTAATAATGTGAGAGACCTCATCCATGTGGCTGTGGCACAAAACACTATAAAACTTAAATGACACTTTGGGAAATTTCTTAAGGCTATGTAGTAAACATCATCTGGTGTTTTCTGAAGAGACTGTCGTCTTCTCCAGGAGATTACATTACAAAAGTTTCAGAATGCTTTCATGACACAGATGTGAGTCAAGTTTCCTGAAATAATATGAACTCAGAATAGTGGCTTTACATGGAAGACTTGCCCCACTTTTATAAACTCTGCTTATACTGAGTTTGGTGTAGACTGTATGTCTACAATGGTCATATCTGTAGTGAATACCAAAATAGTAATTATTTAGAAAAGTATAGAAATAGATTGTCTTGAATATATATATAAATAACATTTTGCACTGACATTAATGAAACTTTGATTCATAGGTCTCAAAGTAAATTTTAGAAGTATTAATGTTCTCATGTTTATGTTTTTGTTTTGTTTTTCCTCCCTAGAGACAGCAGTTTATAGATTATTTAATTTTACTCGAGAATTTTAAGTTAATGGTAGATCTGTAAAAATGTAAAACTGGATGGATATGCTGCCAGTTCTTTTCTTAAATGCTTGGTTCTTCTTACCGATATTGAGCTGTTAGTTATTAATCCAAGAGAAACACGTAACTAGAGAGGGCATTTCCAGTCACTGTGTATATGCTTTGTAGAAAATAAACTGTAGGCAAGATCTTTAGCTGAAAATTAAACTTTCAAAATAAAAAATAAATGCATTTTATTTCTACTTAACAGCTGGTTTGATTTTCTTTGCCTGTGGTGATTTTATCAGGTTTTATAAGAATGTTGTGCTATTCAGCAAACAGTAAGTGGTGTCTTTTTCCGGAACAGTGCTTGCTACATATGGCACCTTCGAGAGGCCAAACTGCAATGTAAAGAAGTTCACAGAGGAAATACAAAGGAGGGACTAATGATTGTGAGTTTGCCATTAAGAAAGACTGCACATGGACAGATTTAAATAGCAGGTGCTTATGATGTATACTGACCAACACGGTGCATCCCTGATTGTTAATTTAAGCAGGAAGATGGATATATGGATTTAGCTTTGTACAGCAAAAAATAACAGCAGAGCTGGGTTTTATTGTTTAAACATAAGTAAATAGGTTGTTGTAAGGCACTTAAGAATTTGCTGCCACACCAGGAAGACATGGGTTTCCCATAGGTCTATGTCATAGCTCTGAGACAAGTATAGGTCTCTCAGGTTATCTACAGCATTCAGCATGCTAGTACATAACTGTGCTCATTCCCACCCACAAATTCAGTTGGCTGATGGTTACAGCTCCCATTAATGCTACAGCTCCCATAATTTGCTACTGAAGCTACTTACGGTAAATGTGGTGTTGTCTGTATTTTTCTCCAGTGTAATTGAGATAATTTGTAAATGCTTGTTAATAGAAAATGATGCAAAGATTATAGTGTGCTAAAAAAACCAAGCAAGTGTATCTTTAGACAATACTGTTAGGATTGAAAGCTTAAGCGAGCAATTCAGAAAATTAAAAAAAAAAAACCCAACCACAAACAAAACACAACAAAACAAGGGACTCCCTGCAATATTTTAATTAGGTCTTCTTGTTTATGTGTGCTATGTCATCATTTAATTGTCTAATTATATGCTGTGGTTTTTTTCTGTAAGATCCTGCCTCATTTGATTCATTGAATTGGCAGTATTTGCTTACTGAGCAGTTGTTTGATATGTTTTTCATTTGCTATTCAAAGAGTGCATCCCCTGCTGTATTTTCTACACACTTGTTAAACCTTACTCTGAAAACAAAATTATTATTTTTTTCTTTGACTGCACAGTAGATGGTCATTGCAGTTGTGCTTGTGTTCTTTACAAGTAGAACCTGGAAATCTTTTTTTAGTGAGGGAGGTTTTTTTCATCATAAAATACAGCGTTGTTGAATTCAAAGGCATTTACCAGAATGGGTGAAAGGTTTTGCTGAGAAGGATAAGAGCACTGACACAGAGCACTGCCATATAGCAGAGGTGGAGCTACCCAACTACTTGACTGAGAAGTGTTCTGAATATATTCACTCAGATAATACTAATGTGTAGCACATTTGTTCATTCTTCTAAATATTAAAAACACCAAACAAAAAAGGAGGAAAATAGAAATGTTGTGAAAGAAATTAAGAAAAATATCAATGACCAAATTAGCTAATTGCTTTTCCTCTCTTGGGAAAGACTGTTGTAATGGGTAACAGGAACATAGTTTCTAGAGTGTTTTCTGAAAAATAAAAGCAATGAGATGTTTTTCCTTCTTCTTTTGGAAATGAAATAACTTTTTTGTAACCTTACTGGGAGTTCTGCTCTTTTAAAAATAGCTTTAAGAGTTTCAAGTTTCTAGCTTTCCAATTGTTTTTTGAACCATCACTCTTTACTGTTTTTTTCAACTAAGGTCCTGCCGTTCATCTTGGAAGATGCTTGACTGAGTAGTTCTGTCTCTGCAGTAGCCATTCACCCCTCAGTTATAACATAATAATGTATATTAAATTTCATTTCTTGGCTTTTTATCAGACAGTAGCTTAAAGCTCTTGTACAAGTCATGCTTCAAAATTTGTACCCTGTATACTTGAATACAATTGTTAAATGTTGTCACTGGGCAATTCACCCCTTTTTGTGAGCAATTTGTGGAACAGAATATCACCAATACAGTCATCAATAGCAACAGTTAAAAGCTGTAATATATTCTCGTATTATATCTCCTGCTTTTTAACTGGTTGCTTAGGTAAGGGCCTTCCATCTTTTTATGTGACACTTTATTTCTCCAAGACTTGTTAGTTAAAGACCTTGTTGAATAATTCTTGGAAACCAAAAAAGGCTGTATTGACTGTATCTCTCTCCTATCTATGCGTTTATTGAGCCTTTCAGAGAAGTCTATTAAATTTGTGAGGCATGTATTTCCTTTACAGAATCTGTCTTGTCTTTTCCTCATTTTATCATGTAAAACTTCAATAGGGTGCTCAAAACTGCCACTTTTAGTGAAACTAGACCTGAGTTGTTTTTTTTTTCCAGTCTGTTGAGAATACTTTTGTAGCTATCATTTTTATGTCATCAAAATGTTGTTTTCTAGAGGGATATCTGACATGCTGTTTCATTATAGTAACTGCTCTCCAAAGGTCTTCATTTTATACCCAGTGGTAAATTGGATTTCTGATAACAATTAAAAATTCATCATCTTCACACACATCAGGAAATCACTTCAATGGACTGCATCATTTTATACTAAGTGTTATTAACCTATACATGAGAACAAGAACATACTTCTTTTATTATTTTAAATATAACTGCTTGTACACTGACTTATACAATATTTCTTTGATTTTTTTTATCATGGAATTGCACAGTTTAATAATGATTACATTATTCTTATGCTAAGTATGATTTATGCAAAGTTACAGTTGTTTGCTGTGTGGCTTTTTGTTTTGTTTTGTTTTCACAGGTTAAACCTGGCAACTCCTCCTTTTATTCTGCCCAACAGACTTTCTTCAGATTTGTGTTTTATTTCTCATCACAAAATCTTAATATGAACACACTTCAGAATGTGGAAAAACTCATTAAGCTAACTTTCTAATCAGGAAGGTGTAAAAGTGTAATTAAACTAATGTAAGACTGATTTAATTATTCAAATTATATTAGAACACATATAGTACATGTGCCCACAATCTTTTATTTCACGTAAGACTTTTGCACTACTTTAAGTTAATATTTAATTTATAGCCATAGAAATAACATCAACACTAAGCATTATTATAATTTACACACAGAGTATTCATACTGAAACTACAACTACATGAAAGCACTGATACTGCCCTGTGAGTCACTGTTATTTTTCTAACATTATGTGAGGAGCCCCTCTGTGTCTCTTGTGAAAACCAATGCTTTTTAAACTCCCCAAAGCAAGACAGAATTGTTCAGAACTCTTATAATTGGATGCAAGGACTTTAATTCA
Source organism: Phaethon lepturus (assembly GCF_000687285.1). NCBI lineage: Eukaryota > Metazoa > Chordata > Aves > Phaethontiformes > Phaethontidae > Phaethon > Phaethon lepturus. The sequence goes on from NW_010514152.1 coordinate 4,681, forward strand.
CTGGTGGTGAACCTAAATCCAGTTTAAATCCAAAATAGCTTGGCTTTCACTTAAAAAAATCTGTCATTCAACCATGCTTGAAGACTTTGTCAGCAAGATAGAACTCCCTTGTTCCATTATTTAGGGGTTGAGTATTAAAAATAAATAAGTAAAATGAAATCGTATATTTAGGTCATTTGTTGTCATTCTGTGTGAGCAAAGAGAACAGAGTATATTAACATATTCCCACAAAACCATAGTGGAAGACCATTAATGATTCACTATACCAAACTTTCTACTGCAAATGCCCATGATTTATTTTTTGCATTTATATTGTCTTCATCAATCCAGCAGCTAAGACCAGTTTATGTTTACATTATTTATGTTTGTATTTGTTGTTATATTACATTTGACCTCTGACTAATATCAGAAGTGATCCATCCAAAAAAATCCTCATTTCAGCAAATGCTTAGCTTATGGGAAAATATGGGAGAATCCTTTTTTAACTAAGAGCTTCATGGACTAGTCCTAGATTATGCTTTATGGGGAAGTGAAGTGAGCTGCTGAGGCTCTCTGGTGCTAAGAAATTGCCCTGTTGTTAATTCTTGGTTGGTGAAAGGTTGGCTCCTGGGATTTTTGCCACCGTTACTGAAGTTGGACATATGAAAGAAACTGTCTGAGAGACGTGACAGAGCTAGTCCATTAAGGATTAATGAATTAAAGATCAAGAGAGTACTTCATCCTTAAAGATTTAAAGTACTGAAAGATAATTAAAACATTTAAGGACTTAAAAATTTTAAAATTAGTGTTTAATAGAGGAGTTAGAGCACAGTGCTGATTATTAATGATATGTTCTCCCAGTCTTTTCCCCAATAATAAGCCTCTGAACAACAGTCCTCACAGATTTAGATTAGGCATGCTGATCCAACGCTATGATTTAATTTAAAAAGATCTCAATTTTTCTAGATTTCTTCGCCATATTTGTATCTGAAAAACAATAACTGATTATGACTAAACTATTTCTTTTGTTCTTTAGCTTCTGGATATGAGACAAACTGATACATGAACTATTTTTTTAAGAAGTTCAGTTATTTGAGAAAAAAACTTCTTTTCTAAAAGGATACATTTCAGAAAGTTTATTCTTTTTGCTATAGCACCATATACTTGCAAGAAATTCAGGGTTATTTTGTTGTTTTTTTTAAACACTGTTTCTGAGATCAAAGAATAAAGTGCAACAAACAGAATTACAAATAAATTTTGCCCCTGCTTAGCAAAACAGTATTTCTGTACAATAAATGATAAACAATTGAAAGTAAGTCCATTAAAAAAGTTATATTATTAAATGAATTTGGATAACTAAGATATCAAAAACTGTGAATACTACTAATTAATATGCATTGCATGTGATCTCAAATATACTTTATAAATGTCATGAGCAAGAGCAGATTAAAATCGTTAACTACATCATGTAGCTTATAAAAACAGGATCACAGTTATGGGAGAGGGTAACTCTTTCTTTAATTTCATATTTTTAATTGACTGCTTCTGTAGTTAATTAAACATTTAGTGTAGGTTTTGGTTAAAGTCTTAATGCAAATTATTTTAAGCATCTATTAAACTGAGAATCTTTCATATGAACAAGTTTAGTCATAGAAAGAACTCATTCCTGTTAACAGGTTGTGCTGGAGCTGAATTTACTTACAACATTTAAGTAAATTCATATTCAATGTCCCACAATAATTTATTGAAATTTCTATTCTCTTGGGCATCTATATGACATTATCAATTGAAATCATTATCTGTCACCTCCCATTTATTCCACTATTTCATTATAGAACATGTAAGAATTTTTTTTCAACAACAAAAAATACTCTTCATGCCATCTTGGTTGCAAGTTGTTTCTTAAAATAACAGAAAAATGTTAAGATTCCGTTGAAGCTAAACCAAATGTTTCTTTCTCAATACTGTCTTGAAAATACAATTAATAAGAGGTATAAAATATATAAAAAGAATCAAAGCTATCCATTGAAAACCTCTGCAGGAGTTTTTCAGTAGATGTGACAGGCTGGCCTGCATGTCATACTTTCAATTCTGTGAGACTCTCAATAGGTCATAAATCTCTTTCTGAATGGTCTGGCAAAACTGCAACAAGTTATCACGTTTGTTTTTGAAGATGCCCTTGGAACAAACATAGCTATGTTGTTAATGATTTGCTTTTTTAATTACTTTCATTGACAAACTTTCAGAATGTATTGGGGGCTCATATTTATTGTTATCTGCAACCTGGAGAGCTTTCTACTCTGCAGACTGGAAAATACGTTTGTTAAGTTTCATATATTACTTCTTCAAATCCTAGAAAACATTGATATCCTTTTATTTCTGTACATATGAAAAGTTCCTGTTTATCACTTTTAAACTTGGTCGTTATCATGGTTTAACCCTGTCCGGCAGCTAAGAACCACACAGCCACTCACTCACTCCACACTCTTCTGCGGGATGGGGGAAGAACTGGAATGTAAAAGTGAGAAACAAACCTGTGGGTTGAGATAACAACAGTTTAATAATTAAAAAGAAATAATAATAATTTTAAAAAATGCAAGGAAGAGTGGGGGGAAAAAAAAAAAAAACAGCGAGGAAAATAAAACCCCAGAACAAGTCATGCAAATGAAAACAGTTGGTCACCATCAACTGATTGATGCCCAGCCAGCCCCTGAGCAGTGGACCCTCTGTCAACCTCCTCCTCAGTTTTATTGTGAGCATGACTTCATATAGTATGTGATATCCCTTTGGTTAGTTGGCATCAGCTGTCCCAGATGTATTCCCTGCCATCTTTTTGTGCACCTCCAACCTATCACCAGCGGAGCAGTGTGAAAAAACAAAAAAGGTCTTGATGCTGCATAAGCACTGCTCAGCAGTAACTAAAACATCAGTATGTTATCAACAACATTTTAATCACAAACCCAAAACATAAACCCATACATGCTACTATGCAGAAATTTAACTCTATCCCAGCCAAAACCAGTACAATCATAAATATTAATGACTAATTATAAATTGTTGACAATGTAACAGTCATATAGTAACTTCTCATTAAATTATCCTTCTTCACAATTTTCATTTTTTAAAAAGCAGCTTTCTTCTGGAAAAACAAATATTTTCATTTGAATAAAAAATGTTAGTTAATTCTCATTTTTCAGTCGAAGTAGGAAAAATAGATTGACAGGCTAAGATTTGTTACAAGATATTTCAGATTTTGGATATAATACATCCCATTGCAACTACCACAGTGGCTATTTGACGGAATTATTTTGTTTTCACTCTGGTTCATACAACTGGGAAAGTTTCCACCATTATTTTGAAGTGCCTATTTTGTTTCCACAGAGATAATGCTATCACTCCTGAGAAGTCATGCTTTTACAGTTCTTTTTTTTTTCCTTTTCAGAAATCCAAATATGTGCTTACAAGTTTTTTGATGAGAAACATAAGCTTAAAGGGACTTAATTATGAGATACCAGTATATTTTAAAAGGCAAAAATACTTGATTACTTGCGTTGGGGATGACAACACTAAGTCCCATTCGTTGCAGATGAAACAAAATAGTTGATCCTTTTCCAAAGGTCCCATTATGAGAATGAAGATATGTAAAGAATTGAAACCTTTACATGTGATTGTATTTAATCCATAAGCTGGTTGCAGAAATGTTTTTTTTAATTCAGTAGCATGAAGAATGCTTTTGGCAAGTGTACACTTTGCTGCCTAGTACTGTGCAAGCTTCAAATTGAGAAGTAAACTAAGAACAATACAGATTTTTCCAAGTTTTCTGAGTTCCCTAGAAACTTGTATTTTCATTAGAACATTCTTCTGAGCAAATGTAACTATTCAAACTGGATAATATTCTTTTGTTGGCTAAACAAGCAACTTTAACATTCTAGCCATCCTGTGGATTTGAAAAACTTTATCTGGGAATATATGGCCCTGGTTTCCTTGCTTAAAAGGAACCTTGAAGCCTTTACTTTTCACCTAATTGCTTTATTTCTTTTTTTTTTTTTTTTTAAACTTGTACACATCAGGGTGTCAAAAATAATCAGAAATGGATTGGCTTTTCCAGAAAAATGCCTCTAAATTTCTAGAGTAGTTGTATAGTATCACTAAGAGCAATTTTTGTAAATGGTCTGTCATCCAAAGTTTGAGACATCCATTGCATCTTTAAAGTATAAGACAGCTATTACTGTGGACAGCTTTGGAAATTTATGGGCTTCTTGTGAAAGAAAAATACAGTAGCTGCAGACCTTAGACAGGTAGTATTATAGACTTGTATATTCTGCCCTTCACTTCTCATGCACTCATGTGGCTTGGGAAGAAAATAGTCTTGTCAGTGCTTGAAATTAGATATACTAGTCTAAGAAAAGTGTTTCCTGTATTGCTGATGGCATCCCTGTATGCTTGCCCTCTGAAATCATCAGTGATATATGTAGGGCTTTGTGGCTTCAAAAGTTTTCTTCATCTACTGCAAATAAATCCTATTAAACCAATCAGATTTTCCTGGGAACACTTCTTCGCTGATGATGAGATTTTAAAACAGCTGACTACTCTTAAAAAGATAATGTTCCCATGAGAGGAAATGACATTATGGGTGGATTAACAGGATTCTGAAATTAGAAAATGTTATAGTGTTGTACAACGTTACATCACTGACACAAATCTAAACCTTTTTGAGATTTAGATTAACTAAAACGCAGTAAATGTCTTCACATCATAAACTTCTTAAAAACCTAAGGTAAGACTTATGGAACACAAAACCAAATAGAACCTCAGAAGAACCTGTACCTGTGCAAAGAGGAATAATTTTTCTAATATCAGTTGCATTTGGTAAACTGTTCTGGTGGTCGTCCATAACTAGAGAAACTTATACAATATTTCCAATTCATAAAATATAAGGTGAAAAGGTACCTGAGAAACATGTAAAGCTTGTTTCTTTCACTTTGCCTCATTGCTGAGAGTGAAAGGAACCATCAGGGATATTCTTTTGGTGCTCCAAGAGAAGCAGGGACAGAGAGGCTGCTTTCCCTCTCTGGTCTCCCCTGCTGCCCTTTCAAAGCCATGACTAAAGTGTAACTTTGCCCCCGGTTTCTCTTGCCTATGTAGAGAAAGTGGGTAAGAAAGAAATGGTGTTACTGCCTTTCCTTGACTCAAGAGCAGTAGGAAAGAAGAGAAGTAGTAGGAAAAAGCTCCATGCTTTTTTTTTTTCATTTGATGATAGGTAGATTTAAATGTAACCTAGAGGTGAGCAATTTGCAGTTTAGAGAGGGCTGAAAGCAAAAGAAATAAAAAATCAGACAACACTTGTTCGTGTGAGAAAGGAAGGGAAATGTCTTTGAAAGATCTTGAAGACTGGCAGTATTCTCTGAAGGTAACAATAACTGGAGCTTGAGGGTTTCATGAAGCCAACAGAAACAAAGTGTATTGTGCAAAGAGACTAAGCTTATTCCGAACAGTAACTCTCTGTAATTCTCACATGACTGAGTTATATGTCCTCTTTGTATTGGCAATGGTGTGGGAAGAATGTTCATGCTTTTTTATAACCTGTATCTAAGGAGTCTGAGGATGCTTGATTTATTTATTGTAAAGCTGATATCTACTGAGTGGGTTTGTTTACATACTTAGATTTGCATTGTGCTTTAATATTTCTATCCTGGCCAGTGTGTACTGCAGTATATGAGTGAAAGTAGTAGTGAATATTATAGGGTCTTTTAATGAACCATTCTTATTTTGAGCTTATAAGCCTACCAACTACAATAAAATCACTGTTTTCATTATTATTTTATGTAAGAGGAAAGATGAGGGGTTCCAATTCAGTAACTGTCAGTGCCTGAAGAAATAACAACCTAAATATTCAAAATAGCATCCATAGGAGGAATTTTTTTACATATAGGTTTAATCTTCCTATCGAGGTAAAATGGGATATAAACAGGAATTGAACTCATGATCCATGAATCCCAGTGTAATTGTTCAGCTGCAAAACCATCCATCAGTATCACTTAATTGCCAATTTGGGAAAATGAATATTGGCCCTGCTTTGCTATGACTTTTGTCCTAAAAGCAACATAAAGGATGTGAAATGGAGAGCTCCTTTCCTGTGCTCTGGTTTCTGTATCTCATATTGTACTCTCAATATCTTATTTATGCTCTTACATATAGTTTTACAGTCTCAGTACTGTATAATTATACATTTGAATATTTGTATTAGTAGTTCTAGAGAAGGAAGATTATATGAAGATCTGAAAAGGCATTATTTAGGGAGTCATAAGCAATGGAGAGAGCAAATTATATATAAATCAGATTCTTGTTCTTAATAATCATTGTGTTTCTGTTTTTAACCAGCTGATGTCATAACACAAATTACTGTAATGATGAGTGTTTTAACAACTGATACAATGGGATTTCTTGAGATAAGCACACTGTAATATAGATATAGAGATAGCTTCTGCATACTGCACTTATCTGAACAGTCAAAAGGCAGTACAATCGTACACAGTTGTTTTCTGATAGTAAGCTTGTCGGAGTGAGAGGAAAGAGAAAATAACCTTGAAAAATGCCCTTTCATTTTCACATTTTCATTCTTAGAAGAGAGAAAATTGATAAACATCTCTAGTGCAATTCAGACACAACATATTTTTCAAAACGTACTTGCTTATAAGTATCAGTTTTTATTTTAATTGTCATCATATTTATTTCACTCTTCTTCCTTTTAAAAACCCTTGGGTGCAGGCACTTCATTTATCTGTTTTGTGAAACACTTTAAATGGTTACAGGGCCCTAATTCTACTAGCACAGACGTACACAGACGTAATAGGCGCACTTCATGTGAAAACTGCATGTCACATATTTTTACTACTAAGTTAAATGATGAGTTCACATAATAGGTTTTGTTGGTCTCTAGTACCTGTGGCTTCTGTTGTCCACTGATAATTATGACCTATGAAAAACCATATGTTTTCAGTTTAGCAGACCATACATACTTAACATTGGAAAGAGAATGCTTTGCAGCAGTATTTCCATTTTGATCATTAAGGATAATTTTGTATAGCACCTGGAGAAAAAAACCCAACATGTATGTTCTTTCCACTTGGGTGAATAGACTTACATGGTGGGCTTTAATTTTGATGTACTTTTAAAATATGGAAAAATAGTGCTGTCACCTAGTTCAGTAAAAGTTTGTAACTGGAGCAATGGTCTTCCAATTGTATGCTTTCCTAGCAGACAAATGAGATTTGAAATATTTTTGTACACTTAGGCAGAAGAGATTTATGGAAAATATGAAGGTAGTCAAACATATTTTATATTGAAGAATATGGGTTTAAATACATGCTTAATGGCCAGAGAGTTTGAGGTGGGATATTGACAGAAGCATCCAAATTCCATTGACGATCAGTGATATTTTAATGCCTCATCACTCAAGGTTTCTTTAAGAACTGGACCCATTTCACATATCAACAATTTACCACCTCTTATAGTTTTATAATAGGATTTTTGTTTGTTTATTTGTTTGTTTCAGGAAAATAACATAACCTCACTCTTGCCTTGTCCATAATTTCTGAAATGCAGGTTTTATTATATCCTGCTCTCACTTGACTTAAATTTCTTTAAGTAGGTGACACCAACCAGAATTTTTTCTGATGGAACATATTTTCTCACAAAGTTACTTATTGATGAAATTACTATAATATTTTTGGTTTTAATGAATCTCTACAGCACAAAACCTGATATTTTTTTTTTAAGTTTGAAATTGTTTAAATTAAATAAGAATGTTATGCATGAATAATCAAATTCTGAATTTTGATTTTTTGGTTCAGTACTGCAGTTTAAGATATTGAAATCAAAATAAAAAGTATTCTGTTAGGGATTTTTTTAGTTAATTTGTTTTTTGAATCATTAAAACACATCATTATTTTTGCCTGAATTTTTATTTGAGTTTTAGTTTGTATCAGTTTGTATCATAAGCTTTGGACAGGTTTGTGGGTGTGTGTGTTCTTTAATCTTTCAATATACATAAACTAAGAAATCCTTTTTCTTTGATTTTGGGGACAATACCCTTTTTGTTTCTGTCATACAGCTGCTAGAGCTCTGTTACAGAAGATCAAGACAAAACCAATCAAACAAAACACCTAGCATGAGTTCTTGCTTCAGAACACTCATGAGGTGTTATTGGTGTTCATGAAAGATTCTTGAATACTTCATTCCTGCCACCAAGTTATCATTGGGAATTGGAACCAGTAAAAAAATAGATATGTGCAGTAACATAATAAACTTCCAAGAATCTCCAACATTTGCTAGCTATGGACAGAAAAGAAACATTTCTATAATTAATAGGTACATTTATAACACTAAGAAAAGCAAAATTTGTATCTATTTTAACAAATCAGTCAGTCTGTAAATATTTTAGAAAAAAACCCCACATTTTTCTCAGTTTTTATAGAGTAAATAAATATCTGAATGAATTATCTTTCAAGACCTGTTGTGTGTTCTGAGATCTGAGTGTGCACTTGTTGGGACTTGACAGGTGAAAGTACCTTACGGTACTATCAGACAGGATCCCAGATCCACAGATCTTTGCCATTTCTGTAAGTTCTTGCTGTGTACAATGGAAGCAGCTTGGCTAATTTGTTAGGAGCAATGTGTGAAATTGAAACAAATCACAGAGACTTAGAATACTGAGAGAGCTTCACAGCTTGATATGGAGTTTAACTTATACGTTTACCCAAACAGAAGGAGTCTGTTAATGAAATTGGCAATCCTTGGACCATAGATGTCTCCTGTCCAGACTATTCAAACATGCAGAGAATTCTGGTGCTGTGTTTGATTAGTAGTCTAGTTAATTTGATAAACTTCAGTGAAAATCTTTGAATCATATGTAATACTTCGTCATTTTTTATTGTAATGCAAACTTGTCTTTGGATTAATCACAGAATCATAGAATCATTAAGGTTGGAAAAGACCTCTAAGATCATCAAGTCCAACTGTGAATGCAACACCACCATGCCCATTAAACTGTGTCCTGAGGTGCCGTGTCTACATGTTTTTTGAACACCTTTGGTGACTCCACCACCTCCCTGGGCAGCCTGTTCCAATGCTTGACCACTCTCTCCATAAAGAAATTTTTCCTAATATCCAGTTTAAACCTCCCCTGGCGCAACTTGAGGCCATTTCCGTTCATCCTAGAAGAGACCAACACCCACCTCACCACAACCTCCTTTCAGGTAGTTGTAGAGAGTGATAAGGTCTCCCCTCAGCCTCCTCTTCTCCAGACTAAACAACCCCAGTTCCCTCAGCTGAACCTCATACGACTTGTGCTCCAGACCCCTCACCAGCTTCATTGCCCTTCTCTGGACATGCTCTGGCAACTCAACGTCCTTCTTGTAGTGAGGGGCCCAAAAATGAACACAGTATTCAAGGTGCGGCCTCACCAGTGCCGAGTACAGGGGCACGATCACTTCCCTACTCCTGCTGGCCACACTAGTTCTGATACAGGCCAGGACGCTGTTGGCCTTCTTGGCCACCTGGGCACACTGCCGGCTCATGTTCAGCCGGCTGTCAGCCAGCACCCCCTGGCCCTTTTCCGCCAGGCAGCTCTCCAGCCACTCCTCCCCAAGCCTGTAGCGTTGCATGGGGTTGTTGTGGCTGAAGTGCAGGACCCGGCACTTGGCCTTATTGAACCTCATACAGTTGGCCTCAGGCCATCGATCCAGCCTGTCCAGATCCCTCTGCAGAGCCCTCCTACCCTCCAGCAGATCAACACTCCCACCCAACTTGGTGTCATCTGCAAACTTACTGAGGGAGCACTCGATCCCCTCATCCAGATCATCAATAATGAGACAGGGAAATAAAGCTGCTTTGTTAAGCAAGAAACTTCACAGGTAAAACTGCTTTAAGATGTTGTTTCTGTCTTTTGTAAGAGTTATTGGCGGATATTCATGTGAACTGTGGGTAATAAAGTCAGTCCATGGTGAAATGTTCATGTTGAAGCCGTATATCATTAGAATTGAGCCACATAGACCAAAGAATTAATGGAACTTTCTGTGTATTTTTTCTACCATGTGGAACTATCTGATAAGGTAATGTCTGATGATAAATTGAGTTTATGGTGAACTGCTAGATTCAATCTTTGGCTGTAAATCTCCAAAGCTAGCTTCTTTCAACAGGGAAGCTAGAGTCACTGCAATGTATACCAACTGTCACTTGAATCAAATTCACCCTGACAAGGATAGTATCTCTTGTGAAATCTTCCTTAAATGGGGTCACAAACAGTTCATAATAAAAAAGCTGAATGGAAAAATTTCTCCTATAATAATAGAAAATTTCCTTCAAATATATGTCATAATTTCTTGTTATATCTCAAATTTTCCCAAATTTTCTCCTGTGTGATTTTATTTCTAGTTTAATATTAGCAAATTAAATTAAATTTTATCATAAGTATTTTCTGAAGTAGAAATGTTTTGACCTTGTTTGAGAATACTTTTCACTCTCAGTCCTCGTGAGCACTTAACCCTATTTGCTGTTTCATGAATATTTGTTTGGTAAAGATATAAATGAAAATAACTGATAATTAGAACTGTAGTGATTGATTAATTATGGCCTTAAGCTCTTACTAAGAAGATTCCTGTATATTGTAATGTAGGATTATAAAGCAGACATCTGTTAAATATACTTCTCATTTGCTTGTCATGTTCAATTTCTGATTTACGATTTCAATCCTGTAAGTTTTTCCTCACCAAAACTTACTGCTGAATGAATAGGAACTCTTGGTAATAAAGAAATGATAACTAGAGATCTTGGCTGTAAATAGGTAAAGCTGCTGCAATAATTGTGCTGATACAGAGGATCTGTAACTTTTGTCTTGAAACAAATGGAGAAATGTTGTTCTTTTAAACATTTCTTTCCTGCTTTAGTGACAGCATCATTAATCACAAAGGAAAGCATACAGGAAGAGATGGGTCATTCAAAAGATATTTTGTAAAGTGTGACTGAAGTACACATTGGCATATTTTTAGGGTGAAGCATAAAATTTATTTTTTGGTTGCATATTCCTTGTGAATTGGGATTAAAGCAGCAGAATAAGCAAATGTAATTAACAAAACTAAGCTTAGTAATGGATTTTCTTAGCATAAGCTTTAAATTAAAATTCAAATTTCAGTGCTTTAGTAAAGAATTTTGCTATTGAGAAAATGTGGAAGGCAAAAATCAGAATCAGATTACTTTCTCTATTGGGACATCAATGGGTGAGTGGGCTGAAATACTTGTGTTCTTTTCTGGTAATCAGAGATCAAAAATAGCAATAATTGGATGTTCAAGTTGACAAGAAATTAGTAGAAGCACAGAAATGTTTAAAAGACTAAGCTGTCTCAAAGAGAAATAAAAGGTGTAAGTATAGAAACCAATGAATGTTAAAAAGAAAGTTGATCATAACTTAATGGCTTTTTCATGCTAAAAGACTTGGAAGAGGACATGCAAAATAGTTAAATGAAATACAGTTCTTAAAAGAGGATGTAATTAATCCATAGGACTGATTGCCAAAAGACTGACAAGTCAGCAGACTGAGCAGTGATCAGGTATTTTTATGGACTATAACAACATCCACAATTGCTGTAGACTGCTGCTTCTTGGAGGGGGGGAAGGAGTTAAATAAAAAGTGATCTGAGACCTTAAGACAGGAGATAACAACTAAGAGCTATCATTGTCAGCTACTATATTCATCTTCTCACAAAATGTTTCTTCCTGGACAGTGCCAGAAACACAGTAGTGAAATAAATGAATTATTCATGTCCAACAGTGCAGAAGATCTGGTGATCCACTTTAATAAAAAATGAGAAGGGTTAGTTTTGACAGCATCGGTGTGGACCTTTTTCCCTATTGACTGATGCAGGGAAGGTGCAGGAGGGTGGAAAAACAGGCAAATCAGAGTGGGAGTTACTTGTATCCGTAGGGAGGGCAGAGACCTGCACTAGGTCACAGGAGCCCCTTCAGGCCACACAGTTACTCTGTGAGACCTTTGATTTACACAAGAAGTTACACCTGTAATTTCCTAGCAATTAGCTCCACTTACTGATGAAAAAGAATTTTGTGAATTGATTTGTTTCTCTAGTTTTGCACTGTATTTTCTTGCTAGTATTGCCATGAACAATATATTGAGCATGCTGATGATAATTAATTGCTTTGGGAAAGCCAACAACAGATTTGTTTTCACATGCTGTAATCAACAACAATTATGTTAAAAGTGTAAGCCTGGAAGGTGCTGAGTATCTCCTGTTCCTGTTGTGTCTTCCTGGTGTGCCTTCTGCACCGTTCAATTTTAAACTTTTATTCATACACAAATAAGCCAAATATTTCAAAATTGGATTAATATGAACAAACAAAACATCCCAGAATTAGAGGCCTTATTGAACATATATGAAGTCTTTACTGGGATTGTATTTATTGTATTTTATCCCATTTTATACATAAACACAGAGAAGGCTAAAGAAAATAGAAAACACCACAAAAAAGAACAAAAAAACCCACCAAAATCATACAAAGAGAGACGTTTCTCTTGAGCATTAGCTTGTAACACTTACTGATTTTAGTAAGGTCATCCAAACTGAAGCATAATTTAATTTGTTAGTCTTGCTTTCAAGCCTGTTGGAAACTACATTGCTCTGAAGGTTGTGATTCCACTTGTCTAACAAAGAAGTGTATGAACTGTAAATTGTTACCTAATGGGAACTGCATCTTGCTGCCAACAATGATTAAATAGGAAAACATAGGAAGTTTGCATATGCAATAGGGAAAATGTCCAAGCAATATTGACAGAAAAAAGTTAATATACCACCAGCAGTAATCTGTTAATATTTGATGTGAAAGATTGGATGAGAAGATGTGTTGGGATGCTAGTTGTTGCTTTTTTTTTTTTTAAGAGAGAAATACAGGACTTACAAGGAAATATATTAAACATAAACTTAGACATTTAGAAAAATGTACAGCATAACTGTTCAAAGGAGGAAAATGGATCTCCTGTTGTATATGCAGAACATAAAAGTTATAAATTTATTTTGATGAATTCCATTTCAGTGACAAATACTGATCTAATAATGATCTGAATTAAGTTTTGACAAGATGTGCAAATAACTGAAGTCTACTGATATTTCTAAACTTACTTTTTGAATGTGGTTTATTTAGTAAGTCTGTTTGTTTTTACCATATAGAATACTAGCAAAAATAGGAAATTTTTAAACTGGAATGCAGTATCATTAGAGATAATACAACAAATGAAGTTATTAGCTATATACATTTGTAGACATAGAAACCATTTCATTTGGTCCTAATTACTTTCAAGAAAAATGCCATCCTAACCAATCTGGGAATTATATGTTCTGATAGCATCTCTTTTCAGCTACATCTTTAGTAAGAGTAAGAGTATATTAGCAGAATACGCCATTTTTAAATTCAGTAGTCTCATTCTTAATGATGACATTCAACTACATTATATAGTTATTTTTATATAACGCATGAGGAAATTCATACCATGTCCAAGCTCTAACACTAAAGTTTTTTTTCACACAAAATAGTATATTCATACATGAATAGTAATCTTGCATAAAATGTTACGGTAATGCTCACAGTTTAGCTCTTGTGTCTATTTTAGGTATCTTTGAAATATCACGAAGCTTTTAAAAATGTTTTGCTGCAGTATATAAAAGTCACATAAAAGAGAAATGGCAAACCTGTCATCAAGATTTGACCCTGTTTTATTATTAGTTAGGGTAATGTATACTTTAAATTAAGTTTTGCTGGATTAGCCTGTTGTAAGTAATTTCTGAAAACTGGTGTTCATCAATGCTTAAAATGCACTCTAATAGCTGTACAGCATATCCATTTTTTCTTTCAGCACTGTCTCTGTCTCCTGAAACAGATAGTTTCTGGTCTGTAAGATTTATTATAATTAAATAAACCTGATGCTGACAAATTCTCTGGTCCATATGATACCACTGCTGAAGGAGTAAGTGGGCTTGTGGAATTTTGATGTCAAATTACTTGATGTGATTTCAAAGTCAATTTCATTGACATTTCACTAAACTATATTGCTAATAGTTAAAGGGCTGAAATATCATAATGCAGCCTATGGATTTAGGTGTGCTTTCCCATGAAGCTTTTTTTCTATTTCAGTTCATTATTTTCTTTAAAAATGCATAGGTCCTTCTCAACACTTTTTATGGAGTTAGTTATGTGAATTCCTCAGTGAAGATGGTCTAAAATGAAGAGTAAAAAAGTCATAACTTTTACTCATTGTGGCAAGAAATCTGGGTTCATGAGTCCAGTGTTCGATACCTTTTTCCTTCTCCATCAGCTTCATAACTCCTCCCACATGACTGTGTATGACTGTGTACCTAAGGGGCACTTAAGTTAGGTACCTCCATTTTGTTATTAATTTTACTTAGGAATCTGATATTTTTTTCTTATTTGTATTGAGGCGTGCCACTATCAATGCTACTTACAAATGTTTAGTGTAGGTATATGGCTTTTGTTTCATATTTTTCTTCTCAAGAGTGCCTACAGATTAGTTTCTGTGCTTAACTTCCTTTCTTAGATGTGTGTCTTGAGGCAGCTCCGCAGCATTAATAGAGCACAAATAAAAGAGTTCTGTCAAGGTCTGATAGGGTTTTAATGTCTACGTGACTCGGTACAAAACCATATAGCAATACACACTTGTGTCCCAAATGCAGTATAGCTGCATTTGAGAAGTAATAGCCATGACTAATTCAATCAAGCTTAGAGCTGCACTGAGGCAGCTCATTGCTTCTAGTTCTGGCCTGGACACAGTGAGCATGGTATAGCTGCACCACAGTATGCAACTTTGGTCATATCACATAGCATTGGTTTAGGAGTATCAAACCAAAAGTGTATCAAAATGAATGTATTCAACATTGGGTATTAGTCTGAAACCACCTGCATTAAAGTTATTTAGGTAAGTGGTGACTAAACAGTTCAGTACCTGAGAAATGTAAAGCTTTCATGGATGTGAAAGTTGACCTTTTTAGCATTGTACTCTCTTAACGTTAATAAGCCCAGTCTCTCAGCAAGGTGTTTTAATCTGAGCATACTATCATCCTAATAGTCATATTGCTTCTGGATGGGAAATATCTTCTGCCCTGCAGTCACTGAATTCAAGGAGAATAAGTTCATGTATATCTGAAATAGACTGTGTAGACATATAACTTGCAGGGAAAAGTCCAGTAGTTTATGGGATTGACACTATAATACTTCCAGTGCCTACCTCAGACAAAAGGCCTACTGGTTTACATGCAAATTGTGTTTCTTTTGCAGAAATGGTCACAAAGAAATCTGAATTTGCATGCACAAAGCTCCTAGTATTACTTTTTATTCCCACAGAAAACTATTCACAGATTTCTCTGGTAGTAAATGGAAACACAACATATTCTTATTTTTCCTTATACTTGTGCAACTATAAAGTATCAGGTGTGTCTTGTGGTATCTGAAAGTTTGAAATTCAGATTAAGATCACTAGCCAATTGATGATCTGAATTAAAAATTAAGTATCATTTACCCTTCCTTACTGCATCTTTGAAATAGCAACAAAGTAACCAGCACAGCCAATTTCTAAAGTGGAGTTAACATTTTAGAATATTTTTGTATTGCTTTGTCTCAGTTGCTCAACTGTTGCTCTATTTCTTGTCTACTCTTTTCAAACAAAGTTCTATTTCTCTTACTTTTGCAAGAAGTGGCAGAATGTTGCTCAAGTTATTGTACCACTCTTGAAACAGGCATAGTTTTGTAGCCAAAACTTGTGACACTACCAATTTGGCTAGCTTTCTTAATTATGTATTTATAATCTATTGCATTTCTGGAAAAAAAGTAAGTTTTTTTACATATTCATCCTTTCTGTGTTTTGGAACCACAAAACAGATAAAAATCAGAAGTAAATGAAAATAAAAGCATGTACTTAAATAGTCACATGTTATTAATTCGGCAGTATTTTAAATATCTTTAAAAATTAAGAAACTATAATTAGTTTGAATTTTGTTTTCCTTCTTACTATGTTAAATGAATGTCTGAGTATAAACATATTTTCATGCTCTATAATGCATGCATAAATATTTTCACTTATTAAAAAAATAAACAAAACAAAACCCATAACCAACTTCTTTGTCTTACTCTAATTCTTATGAAATTCCTGTGGGAATAACCTGAGAAAAATATTTCCAGTATTGGTTTAATAAACCTTACTTATTCTAGTAACAATAAATAGAATATTTTAATTTTTGATAGACATTTTCTAGTTTTCAGTAAATGTTTACTTCAAACTGTAAAAAACAAAAAGTATTAAACATGGTTTCAAAATACATATATAAGAACAAGTTTATCAAGTGGCATTTATCGTCACTGGCATGTGAGTAAACCAATTAAAATTCCAGCAGCATCAGCTGGTAAAAGGCATTGTGTCCTTCAGTTGCTTCCTTTGAAGGGCAATGAAAGAAAATGCTGAAAAAAAGAGAAACTTTCAAATGCAAGAAAACATACTTCATTACATGTATGAATTGTATCAGATCAGAATATACCCTAAGTGCCTGAGTTACATATAAGATGTATGGGCTGATTTGTTGGTACAAATATTACAAAAATAATGTAGCTGCTAGTATTTGACACTGAGCTGCAAACTTGATGAAGCTGAAATGTGTCCTAAATTCATGTAGCATTGCAGGTAACAGTTGGTTAAAAAGGGAATACAGGAATGTTTTCCCTCAGTTTCTCTCTCTTCTGCAGTTTAGGATCTGGTGCAATCTACTTTAAACTCTTTGTAATTAACTTGTTCTTTAGTTGCTCACTTTTTGTTTGTTTGTGGTTTCTTTATAGACAGAATTAAAGGCAGATTATCTGCTCTTCATGCAATGATTCACCTATACATAAATAGCAGCTTTTTCTGGCTACTCTTTTTCTTATGTCCTACTTAGGGATGTGTGGTTATTAAGGGGAAGAACAAGATAGCTAGCAACAGAAAGTGTAAAGAATTGTCTCCTTTACCTCCTTCCTAAGCAGCCCAGTGAAACAAGATGCTGAAGCAAAGGGCAAATAAAATGGTCAGAGTGTTTCTGTCACAGAAGACACATGACTACTGAAGCTACATCAGTTGACATAAATTAGAGCATCTTTCAAACAGCTGTAATGTGGTTGAGACAGCCACATCATAACTGGCTTGGTTGCATCCTGTTCAGCCCTTTAAACAGAATGTGGATATCACAAAGAGTAATCTTGAAAGAGTGCATTACCAATCTTTGCAACCTACATAGATTAGAAGAAACTACATATATACTTTCTGTATTACTCAAAAACATGACAAATGGATATTAAATATGTCAGAAAGCAAATGTAAGAATGACATTTTTTATTAAAAACCAAGGAGAAGTTCTTCAGAGACAATTGTAGTGATATGAAAAATTTCAGACCATCTTCAGGGAAATTAGTCAAAATAGCTGTTAGCTGGATCCTATTCATAAGTATTTCAAAGATAATCATGAGGACAGGAAATTAATTTTTAGACAGAACAATTAAAGATCAATTGTAACAATTATAGAAAAGCATCCAAGGCTCTAGAGATATAATTTATTCCTCATTATTATTAATCAGATATAATCAACTATTATGATATTTAATTAGTTGTAGAGCTACTTTGTATTTTCTATCTATAAGAAGAAGATACAAATGGGAAAGTATGAAATATTGCCATATGCTATATGAAATGGGAAATTTGAAATCTAACTGTTTAGCTGTGAACATTCTGCATTTTAGGCTATGATATGGGCATCCTTTACATCCATACCCAAGTAATATATGATTAAATAAATAAATAAATAGATAGATAAATAAATAACAAGCTTTCAGAAAAAATTGCACAGAAAAACTCCTTAAATGAAATATAATCACCAAGACTTTAAATGGTCAAAACATGATGTTTATGGGAAAGCAAAATTCAGACCTGTGGCAAGCACAAGCCCTTTGCCACAAATGACCCAGATAGTCATATGTCGGTAGAGTTGTTATAACCGTAACTGGGGCTCCTGGACCCTGTTCTTCAGTGAGCTTCCAAGATTCTCAGCATAATCTGAAAATGAAAATTAAGTACTTGAAGGGTTTTGCAATGAATTCTTGTACTTGAATGAATCCCAACTACAAGGAGTTTTAATCCTCAAAAATATAGTCTTGCACTTAAATACTTCAAAATTATGATATCAGTAGGTCGTTATTATTGCCTTGCTAAAGATCAACTCTGCCAGGTGCTGAGCAAAATTGTCACATATACAGCAAAACTTCAAAGCATGTGTTCAAGCACATAACACCTTAAAGAATAAGACCTTAAAGGACCTTTTTCCTTGCTACTCTAAAAGACACCACCCACGGTGGCTGGTCTCTATTTTGGCAAATAGATGTAGCACAAAAAATGCAGTTACTAAGAATCTTTCTTACAATGTTCAATCTATCTAGACACCCCTGCAAGACTTCTTATCCCTCAAGAGAGTCAACAGCACCTCCCAGTTTGGTATCATCAGCAAACTTGCTAATAGTGCATTAAACTTCTGCATCTAGATCATTGATAAATATATTGACCAGAACTGTCCCTAGAATTGAACCCTGTGAAACACCACTGGTGACTGGTCACCAGCCAGATGTAGCCACTACATTCACTACTACATTCACTACAACCTGCTCCTCCCACAGTCGGACAACTTCTCCAGAATGATGTTGTGAGGGCCAGTATGAAAAGCCTTACTAAAATCCAGAAAAAATACATCCACCACCTTCCCTTCATCCACTAAGCAGTGACCTTATCATAGGAGGATATCAAACTAGTCAAACAAGACTTTCCCTTTATAAACCCATGCTGACTGTGCCATCAGGCAGCATGGACTTCTGAACATCTTGTGGCTTGACAAGTGGACAGTGAGTTGGATTGAAAACTGGCTGAATGGCTGAGTCCAGAGGGTTGTGATCAGTAGCACAAAGTCCAGCTGGAGGACAGTCACAACTGTTGTTCTCCAGGGGTCAATAGTGGGTCCAATACTGCTTAGCATCTTCATTATTGATCAGGACAGTAGGACAGAGTGCACCCTCAGGAAGTTTGAAGTACATACCAAACTGAGAGAGGAGGCTGATACACCATATGTGTGTATCGCCACTCTGAGTGACCTTGATGAACTGCAGAAATAGGCCAACAATAACCTAAGGGTGTTCAAGAAAAGGATGTGTCAAGTCTTTCGCCTAGGGTGAAAGCACAGGCTGGAGGATGATGAGCTGGAAAGCAGCTTTGTAGAAAAGGCCCTGGAGGTCCTGGTGGACACCAAGTTAACAATGAGCCAGCAGTATGCCCTTGAAGCAAAAGCAGCCAACAGCTTCCTGGGCTGCGTTAGGCAGAGCACCACCTACAGGTTGCAACAGGTGATCCTTCTCTTCTAAGCACTGATGAGACACATCTGGAGTGCTGGGTCCAGTGCAAGGCTCACCAGTAGATGAGTGACATGGACATTCTGAAGTGAAGGGCCACAATGATAATCAAGGGACTAGGGCATCTGACATATGGGTAGAGTCTGAGAGACCTGGGAATATTTAGCTTGGACAATGGGAGGCTCAGGGAGATCTTATCTATGTGTTTGAATACCTGACGGGATGTAGTAAAGAAAATGGAGCCAGACACTTGAAGTGTTGCTCAGTAATGAGGCTAGAGGTGATGGGCACAAAGTGAAACACAGAAATTCTGTTTAAATATGAGAAAAAAACTTTTTTTTTACGGTAATGCTGATCAGACACTGGAGTAACTTACCCAGAGAGGATGAGAAGTATCCATCATTGGAATTATCCAAACCCATCTGGGCAATCTTCTGTATCTGACCCTCCTCTGCACCAGGGTGGGACTGGGTGATCTCCAGAGGTGTGGGCTAGACTAAATCACCCAAATCTAGTGACCGAGTGATTTATTTTTCAGGGAAGGTGAAATGCACGTCGGTATGGGAGGCAAATACAAGATTCATCTTATAAATTACTAAACCTGGGATTGGTTTTTGTATTGAGTGAACACATTGTACCTATAGTACAGCAGAATTTTGCTAACATATATTGTAGGTATTAATTGTTTAATGATCATACAGGGTTCTGAAAATATAAGTGCTAATTACATACTGTTTGTTTCTGAACGTGAGTTTGTATTACTAGTTATAATGTTTCAGCTGGTAAAAAACTTGAAATCTTGCAAGCACACTGCTATTATGCTCTTCTCACATATTGTATAATAAAAGCTGTATAAAATAGATAATGCACTGTATTCTAATTGTCTCATAATTTGAGTGAAAAACAATCCTATTACTTAATCATCTCTCCTTTTCTCCTTTAGAACATGTCATTAACAAATGTCTTAAACTCCATGAATAAGTAAAATTATATATTCAGATCGTAGATGTTTTAAAACTGTAAAAAATACATCTAGAATAATTTAATTGAGTGGAAGATATGTGAAAAATGAAAACTGCTCCTGGCAAATTAATAGTAGCTCTGAATATTCAAATAGCAAAGAGTAGAAAGTGCTGTTATAATTAGGATTAAATGAATGTAAGTTGCATTTATAGCTGTTATTCTTAGCTTTTTGTGATATTTCTTTTAGGAGCATGGTGCTGTGTTCTTATTGTACTTTTCTAATGAATGGGTGATGCTGTGCCTGTTAATTAAAAGGATACATTCTTTTAACATTAAGATTGACAGCCTCTATACAAAAACAGTATCTTAAAAATCCAGTTTAAAAATACATGCTTTATTCTATCAGCCACTGTTCTTGTTCTTTTATCTTACTGAGCTTTTCTTATGTTTTGATATACAGCTTAGAAGTAGTTTCAGGCATATAAACTAATATTGGTCTTTTTAAAAAGTACGGCTTTTTTTCTTAAATGCATTAACAGTGAAGACGCTGCACAGAAGGTACAACTAGTAAATTACACTTTGTCAACAATGTAAAATAAGTTATTAAAATAATATAAACTATATCCAACCAGGACAATGTAGCATTCATAGGGCTTTTAATAATGACATGAAAAACAGCAGCATTCAGTATAGAATGGGGTAAATTCCTGTTTAAGGTTATTAAAAAAGTAATAGTCATTACTAGTATTCCAAAAGAAAATGCTAACAGAGTTTTCTTTTTACTGTTTTCAGTGATATTAACATTTTAGTAGTGGGTTTGGGTGCATTTGCTAATATATTTGTATAAATAACTCTGTTAGTTCTAAAAATACTCTTATACAATAATGACATATCTATTGCATATCCTGAAAGACTTAATAATAGTTCTTATATCAAGTTGTTATGCTAAAAACACCATTTTTACAATACAGAAAAGGCCAAGTTGAAATGTCTTTGTCTTTCTGTAACCCTGAGTGGCATTATACACTCTTGAAATGTTCAGTGTTTAATTCATGCTTTGTTTCTGAATGAGGTTAATCATTTGAGGCAGATCATGATACAGTGAACTGTCAAGAATATTTACAAAAACAAATCTCCACTTCAAGCAGTAACTAAATCTTTTTTCCTTATTCTTTTTTTTTTTTCTTTAAAAATAAATCATTAAGAGGTGGAAGGATTTGGTTTTGTTTATTTATAGATGTTGAATGAATTTAGGTGTCTAAATTATTTATTTACTTTTAATAGAAAATTATTTTAATTTCTAAGGAAAAACATTGAAGATAATAATGACAGTTAAATAAAAAGCTTATTCATTGAAGTACAGGAGACAAAGATATAAGAAAATATTCCTGGCAAATTCATTGTCTTTCTGGAAATCTTGATCATAACTCATCACACCCCAGCCACATTCAAGAAGTAGCCAAAATGTCATTCTTTATTGTATAATATATTCTATTTACTGTTTGTGTTAATACTAATAGCTAATCTTTTTATCTCTGTCTCTCTCTCTCTCTGTCTCTCCCTTCCCCTGCCCCCTATCTCTTATGTAAGAATCTAGGAATTTGAGAATTTCAGCTGGCAAGAATTCTGACTGTGATTCAGAAACTGAGGGTTAGTCTATATTGTACTGTTAGCACCAGGCTCCAAGAACATTTGCATTGTCAGGGAAATATATTTGCTTTCTCCCATAGCAACACTACAGGATTTGAAAGCCAGTTTTCACTTATGACTTTCCAATTATTTGAATTAAAATTCACTGTAGAACAGGACTAGAATTTAAAAAAATTGATTAAAATCTTTACTGATGTCATCTTAAAATCTCTGTCCAGAGAATATGAAAATTCCTATGACAGCAATTCAAATCAGGGAAAACAGAAGGAACTTTTGTCTCTTTCATAGAATCACAGAATCACAGAACAGCTGAGGTTGGAAGGGATCTCTGAGGTCTTCTGGTCCAACCCCATTGCTCAAGCAGGGTCACCTATAACCAGTTGCCCAGGACCATGTCCAGGCAGCTTTTGAGTATCTCCAAGGATAGAGATTTCACAACATCTCGGCAACCAGTGCTAGGGCTCAGTAACCCTCACTGTTACAAAATGTTTTCTAATGTTCAGAGGAAACCTCCCATGTTTCAGGCTGTGCCTGTTGCCTCTTGTCCAGTCACTGGGTGCCACTGAAAACAGCCTGGCTCTTTTTTCTTTACACTTTCACTTCAGTTATACATACTTTGATAAGATCACTCTCCAGGCCTTCTCTTCTCCAGACTAAACAGTCCCAGCTCTCTCAGCCTTTCCTGATATGAGAGTTGCTCCTATCCCTTCATCATCTTAGTGGCCCTTTGCTGGACTTGCTTCAGCAGCTTCATACCTCTCTTGTACTGGGAAGCCCAGAACTGGACACAATATTCCAGGTGTGGCCTCATCAGTGCTGAGTAGAGGGGAAGGATCATGTCCCTCAACTTGCTGACAATACTTTTCTTAATACATCCTAGGATCCTATTAGCCTTCTTTGCAGCAGGGCCATGTTGCTGGCTCATGTTCAACTTGGTGTCCACCAGGACCCCCAGATCTTTTTCTGTGAAGTTGCTTTCCACCTGGGTGAATTTGAGAATGTATTGGTTCCTGGGATTGTTCCTCCCCAGATGAAAGACTTTATACGTCTTTTTGTTGAACTTGATGAAGTTTCTTTATTTGTTGTTTATGGAAAACACAGGTAATTTTGAACCAATAGTTCTCCAATGTGTGGAGTATTTTAATGAGACTTTTTTTATGGTCCTTCTCTGAAAAACAGAACAAATACTTTGAGTATTTCCTACCTTAAGTTTACACATGTTCATGATTCCCAAAATACTTTTCTGTTTTTCTTTGCAAGTTTCCTAATGATTGGAGGAATCATTGTGTTTGTGGAACATGTAGTAAGGTTATAAACAAATGTCACAGTTACATTCTGATTATTTTTGAGCATTTCTTTGCATATGCTTAAACAAATGTTCAGGTAAGAACACAAATAGCCTATTACAACCCAACAAAAAAGAGTAACTTAAAAAATATAAGGCAAGTGCAACAATAACAACAAAAAATCACACTTCCCATAAACCACCACATCTTAGTCAATACCTTTTTCCTCAGCATTTTTTCTAAAATGAAAACCTTGCATCACATCCTGAAAGTCAACAGATCTGCATTATTGTAAAGTAAGGGTGACAAGAAAGTATTTAATGAACAAATGCATCCAGCTGTAGGTTATAGCTCTCACAGCTGGGAAAGTCCATTTGGGATCATGTCATTGTATGGGACAGGAAGATGGAAGCATTTGGCTATTTAAAGAAAGGAAACAGAAACTACATTTTAGGTTATGACTTTCCAGTATATTTGTTCTTAACTGTATCAGTTAGGCACAACTTAGAAAGAAACGAGAAACAAAACATAAAACACATTCGGCTGTTTCTTTTTTTTCTATTATAACTATTTTATATTTCTTTTGCAGACTATTTCTGATTAAACTCATGTCCTTTCCTTCTTACTTATTTTTAGCTGTATGACAGCAAATTTCCAGTTCCTGCGCCAAAGTATTCATTTAATACCCACCCTCCATTGCACATGAAGCAAACTATACTTTTAATGAAAACTCATGAATGAGGTGGGAAATGGAGTTCATCTTAATGTAATATGTTAGCTAATCATGGCATGTTGGCAATTGTTAAGTCTTGTTTACTTAGCTCATATTGGTTGATTCACCTTTCTGGAAGTTTAATTTCAGTAAAAACTATCCTTCATTAAATGAGAGTATGTACTGAACATGAAGAGAAACATTGATTCACTCACTGAGGAACATCTTCAGAAAAGTAATTTCTGTTCCACAGGCATTACAGTTTTCTGATATATTTTAAACTATCAAGAAATGATATCACTTGGGCATATTAGATATGCAAATGGTTATTAAATTATAGTGTGATAGTATTAGAGTGTGATAGCGAAGCCCCTTTGAAATGTCTGGCAGATTTCTGAGAAACCTGGCATCTCTTGAACAATTTCAGCAAGAGGAAAAGAAGGTAGTAAATGACCTATAACAGAAGAGTTATGAAGATAAAATAGACCACAAATGAAGACAAAACAACCATTCATCTGGTTTAAAAATCAATACACACCTTATGGAAAGTTCCAGTAAGGGTAGTACAGGGCCTTCACTGAAGAAAGATCTTCACAGAGATGGAAGGATGCTAAACACAAGAACTGAAGATAATCTGAAGGGTCTTTTCAGTTACCTTATGCTAATGAGCAACAGATCTCAGTAATGAAAAAACACTACAATTTTAAGTCTAGATGGTGAAGAAAGTAACGGCACGAAGGCACAGTTTTCAGGGAGTGGAACTTCAGTCTGTTACTTCGTTTATGTTGGAATAAGGTTTCCTTCTGTTCTCCCAGTGAAGGATACAAGGCAACTGCACAGTTTGTTTTCCCTTCAAGTTGTTTTTCTCATGGAAATACAAAGTAAATATTTGATAAGAACAAATTTCTGAACTGATTAATTGACATGCAAGTAAAGCAATTAATAGATGTCCACTTGGAAGCATTTTGATTATATACATTCTATTTGCTTTAGCAAAACCAAACTTGTTTCCAAGGATCTGCTTGTGTGGCCCCATGCTACTGCCATTTTTAAAGCTGCTGAAGTATAATGTGCAAATGCCAAGAATTCGTCCAATGGGATCATATTAAAAAGTTAAAACAGTACGTAAGAGTGTGGTTTGATCAGAGAGATTTGCCCTTTCATTTTGCCTTAGAGTGAGGAAAGGTACTTTCTGAAGTAGAGGAAAACTTGAACATTACTGTTCAGATGGATTTTCCTAGATAGAACAGAGAGTCAACATTTGTTCTGATTACAGAATTATGACCAAATATTTATATGGATCAGATTATTTGGAAAGTAGATTTTCTAATTATAGTTAAGTTTTAACACTCAGCTTTTTTGATGGATGAGCTGGTTGGTGTTGGTTCCTTATTGGAGGAAGACTAATGTCATAACCCTTTTCAGAAACAATCAGGAAGATCCATGGAGCTACAGGCCATTCAGTCTTACAGCAGGCCCCAAAAAACTATGGAGCAAATCCTCCTGGAAAACATTTCCAAACACATTAACAACAAGATGAATTGGAAGAAGCTGGTAGGGATTTACCAAAGGCAAATTATACCTATGTGAACCCATAGCCATTTGGGATGAGATGACTTCTTTTGGTGCTTAAAGGGAGACAGTTGGATCTCATTTACATACAAGACATTTGGCATGGTCTCTTATAGACAAATTGGTGAAATCTAGAGTGGATAGAGGACCATGAGTATTGTTCAGTGTTTTCATTAACAACTGGAGTGACAGGAAGCAGTGCACTCTAAGTAAGTTTGTGGTCAACCTAAAATTTGTTGTCAACACCAGTTTGCGGGAAATTGTTAATATGCTGGAAGTCAGGCTTAATTAACTATTTATAGGAATGTGGAAAAATGGGCAAACATGCTCCTCATCAAATTCAGCAAAGGGAAATGCCAAGACCTGCACTTGTGGATTAATACCAGCCCTCCAATACAGACTTGGGGTTCACCAGCTGGAAGAGAGCTTAGCAAACAAAATGCTGGGATTCCTGGTGGACAAAATCTAAATGAGACATCACTGAACCCTTGTAGCAAACTAACCCTCCACCTCCTAGGCTATTTTAGCAAGGGTGTAACCAGGAGGCTCAGGGAAGTGATCCTGTCCTCTGTTCAGCATGTGAGAGACTCTACCTGGAGTGCTCTGTCCAGTTCTGGCCTCCCCCATGCAAGAGACATGTGGACATACTTGAATGAGTCCAGTCAAGTGTTACAAAGATGATAAGGGTCTGAAGGATACAGTGTACAAACAAAGGCAGAGGGAACATTTTTCTGGGGAATAGAAGACTCTGAGAAGATCTTATTGTGGTCTTCACAATGGCAAAATGTAGAGAAAACACAGCCAGCCTCTTACAGGTAAACAGCAAAAGTCCAAGGGAAATGGTCACAAGTTGCAACCAAGAAAGTTCTGACTATACTTTTAGGTATAGGGAAAAAACTTTTGCTATGTAGTGAACAAACACAGGGACAGGTACTTCGAGCGGTTCTGAAATCTACATTGTTCATGAGATACAAGAATATCTACTCATTATTTGTCTTGACAAAGCCTAAGCCACCTGGTCTAGTTTACTCTGCTGGAAGGAGAAAGTCAGATTAAATGACCACCATTCTCTTCCATCCTGAATTATCCTATGATTCTATCAATTCAACATGTAAAGACTAAAGGAAACAATTGTGTATCGCTGCCCAGGTTTCATTTCCTAAAACAGATCTGTAAGTGTTGGAAAGCTACTGTTTTCCTCAAGTTACAGATGAAAAATGAGATTTTGACTATGCCAACAGTCTCACAGAATATCTGCTACAGCCTCTGCTGTACCTTATTTTTATTGTGCCTGATTTCAAATCCACCGTAACTTGATTAGCTGTGTTAACTAAAATGTATGTCAAGCAAAGTAAAATTAGAGCCAGTCAGATCACTGATTTTCAAGAACAAAAAGCGGATTCCTATCTTAGTTACATATCTTGTAATTAAAGTATTGAAAAAGATAAAAGATGTGGAATGACTGGTCTTAACTGTACTGAGTAATATGGTTTTGGGGATCCCAGAATAATCAAGTTAAGTGCAGTTTAAATTTAATTATAGAATCAGAAATAAAGGTGATATATGTTATTCTATCAGTGTTTTCAAAATGTCAGCACTCTCTCAAAAAATACTATTGATGTTTAACAACGGGCTACAGCTAAGACAACTAGTGTTTTTTTAATCTTGTACATAGCCCTCTATGATTTGTAATAGCCCAAAACACAGTAAGTGCTCAGGGTTTGTGTAACCCTCTTACCTTCATTTGTTTCAGGTACTATGTATGAAGTGTAACTTTATATCCACTGGCACCCAGGAAGAAAACCACTCTGGCATTCTGTTATTTACAAAAATAAAGATCGATAACATCTTATTTTTATTATAACTGTCAGATAATTATTATTGTAAAAAGTATGATAATTTGATTTACAAAATTCCACTACTTATTTAACCTTTGTGGTGACAACTAGTCTTAACATGTCAGCCATGTTTGGCATACTTTGATACACATACTGTTTTCTTTTGAATCAAACAAAATGATATTTTGTAATGCACAGCTTCTCAAAAATAGTTTTTATGCCATAGAGAAAAACTGAAACTACTAAAGATGTTGATCTTATTAAAACACTTCTAGTGATCTGAATCTAACTGTTATGGATAATTTAAATGATCCAGTTAATATGAAATTAATTAGTAAAACTTTTTTGGAATATTTTTTCAACACTCTGAGAATGTTGATTTTTGCAAGAATATGACATCTCATTACCTTCACAATCTAAATCGCCCTTATTTTCGTTTATTTCATATATTCCTGAGGGAAATGGGAAATCCCATTTAAATTTACCTTCAATAACTTTTAATTCTGCCTCAATATCAGAATATTGACTTTCCTATCATATTTATAATTAAAT
>NW_010514153.1:0-1095 GCF_000687285.1 Phaethon lepturus
TGACTGTGTTGCGCATCCGCGAGAGGTAAAGCTACTTGAAATGTGGCGCTTGTCTTCTTGGCTGAAGTGTTTGGTTTTCGGGCAGTTAGTCTGTTTAACCTTGTGCTCTTACCGAAATTACAATAAATCTTGCTTTCATAGGCCGGGAGAAGAGAAGGTCCGGTGGCTTTTAACTCTGAAGTTGGATATGCATTAAACTGTAAGTCTTCTGATTTTGTTTTTGAACTTGGATGGATGAATGGAGTTATTATTTCATGTTTGTGACAAAAAACTTAAGAAGTAATTTAAATGAAACCCTAAGGAGACTTTTCCTATGCCCATTGCAAATATATCCCTCCTTGACTGTGATAACTGCTTAAAAAATAGAAAAGTAAAGAAAATCTGTAAAGCCTGAGGGCAGGGCTTGCCTTAAGCTTTTTTTTAAGGTATTTTTTTGGTGATGAGTCTTATTTAGTCCTCAAGGGCTAGCAGTTACCTTTTAAGCTTAAATCAATGTATAGGAAACACCTGTAAGTATAATAACTAGTGTGTTTCCCTATATTTAACTGAAGTGACTGAGATTAGATGGTGATTTTTACTCGCTCATAAGGAATGTTTAGTCAATTAATTTTCTTAGGTAATCTGATTAATAATAGCTCAGTGAAGGTACAGGTATGCTTCTGAAAGTTTTTTTTTACACTCTTGAACCATAGATGTGATTTTAAAAGAGGTAATAAAATACTGTATTTCTGTTGTAATAATTTTTCAGGGGTGAAAGGGACTGTTGTAGATGAAATTGTAGAATGTGATCAAGCAACTGATTACAACCACTAATGAACTAAGTAGCAGCTCAAATAAGCAATGAGATAATTCACTGTATAAATTTTAGTATGTACCTAAATTCAATTGTGTGCATATAGTTGCATCATTGCTCTCTTTAAATTTAGTTTCTCCCATTAGCTTTGATGAGAAACTAGAATCTGGATATAGCTGTCCAGATATCTAAAATTATTTCGCTAATGGGCAATACTTTCTACATGCTTTCTGCTTTGAGGAAAGGCTGGTATCCTTTCCACAGTAGAGAATCAGTTATTGTATGTTGAAGAAACTTCCTGC
>NW_010514153.1:1126-21153 GCF_000687285.1 Phaethon lepturus
ATATCTAGACCAAGGTTGTATACATCAGAAAATACAGTGTACAGGCTACAGAATTGTAGTGCATTTGTACACCAGAGGAATGAAGAACACTGAAACTGTTGTTAGGTGTAGCTTGTCCAGAAATGTTACAGCTGTGTCATGGGATATCTTTGATTTAAAGGCTATTTTGCTGAAAAATAGTTGACAATTTACTTATGCTGTCAGACAAAATAAACTGGTTTGAAGTTTGCTAGTAATTCTGACTTTATGAGGGAGTCAGAAGTTCTGTGGTGGCTTGCAGTGTGGTGGTCTACGGGAAGCCTTGTGGACATGGTGGCTTGTCACAATAGGGAAAAGACAGTTAGAAATGTTTTTAACATCCCGTTGTGGTTTCTGCTGTCCAAAAAATAAGTTGAGTTAATAAAGTTCAGGAGGAGGAGAACAGAAATTGAGTATGTGTTCCAAGTGGCTTTCTAAATATTTTACTGTGACTTTTTTTACCTAGATACCAGAGCTTTCACTGCAGTGATAAAACATTAACCCTGGAGTAGTGTCAAGAAATCGGATCATGTCCTATGGAGGCATTACAATAAACAAGAAGTGTTAAAATGTCTCATTTCATATTCTTTCCCCAACAAGAAGTGTAATCGATACTCTGTTATGTTTCTAGAAGGAGTAATGGTTTGTGGTGGTAAAATAATGTTAATCAGCAGTTGCTGCTATAATTCATTGTCCACTAGGGAGGAGTCTGTGTAACACCTGGTAACTTGAGCAAGCCTTTTAGAGCAAACTTGCACAAATCCTTTAGATATTTGTACCAGACCTTTTGACCCTCAAAGGTGGGGTGTGAAGGGGTTTCTTTTTTTGTCTCTTCAGTGAGGATTTCTTGCTAGAATTACAATATACTATTAGAAAAATACTTTTTCTTTATGCTATTGACATATGAATTACAAGGAAAACATACTGCATTCTGTGATGTATGACTAAGGTAGCAGTTTCTTGGGATTCAAGAATTTTTTTCAAACTATTAATAGTGTTGAGATGTTTGCTTTGCTTCATGTAATTTATAGACCAACTTTTAGGCATGAAGCGTAATGTGGAATTAAATTACTCAATAATGTAATTAAAAAAAAAGTTGCTGTATTTCCTGGAAGTACCTCTCTTGCAGGTCTTTGTTTTGTTTTGTTTCATTTTTGGTGAACATGGCTTGTGGAGTGGCAAATTATACGTAAGCTTAGCATACCGTACCGCTAAAGAACATCTCTTGCCAGTCTGTTTTGCAGACTCTGTCATGATTCCTGTTAGCTCTACGTGCAGAAGTCCACCGAGTTCTGGTCAGTTCACTGAGTACTTGCATAGAATTAAAATGTGACTAACTTTCACTTACTTTTGAGTGAAATACTTGGACTATTCGAATTAGCTTTCAGCAACTTAGTTGCAAGTCTTGATTACACTTGGCAACCTGAGTCCAGGAACTGAATAGCAGTTTATCATCAAATTCATTACTGCAACACGTGTTTTTACTAGATATGGTTCTCGCTAATATTAAAGACTGTCTCTGTATATAAACATGACTCTGAATGACCCAGTTATCTTTGCGTCACCGCCTTACCTCTTGAGTATCTGTTTCTTGCTGTACACCTCTGTGTGCTCAGATAGAGAAAATGGGTGAAGACTAGTGTGGCCCTTTGTAGAGCCACTTTGTTGTACCTTGCTGTGTCATCAAACATCATCAAAATGTGTTTGCTAGTAACGACCATATCTGTTTAATATTAGTCTTCTTGTGTATCCTAATCTTAATATTGGCCTGTAAAGCAAGTAACTTGAGTTTTAAAAGAATTGAGGGTGTTCTGAAAGTGTTAGTCACTGTTTTGATACCTTAGAAGTCAGAGAAATGTTTTTTAATATATGCTGAAGGTATGTAGGGAATTGGCTGCCGCTTACTCCACAAATATAGCTGGTACATGTATGCCTGTCTTCTAATGCAATTTTGTCAATTCTTAAAGTATACTTAGCAGGGTTAACATGAAGGAGTTTTTTTAATATTATAGCTGTCTTGCTGTGTTACTGTTGCATTAAAAGTATTGAAGCTAAGCATACGTGATGATGACTGCACAACTAAATGATTTTTTTTTCCCCCCAAGAGCAAAGTTTTGAATAGTCCAGGTGGAGAATGGAGATACATTAGAAAAGCAGGGATGTGGTGTTCATTCTTGTAGCAAGCCTGGGAGGAATATAAAGGGGAGGGGGCAAGGAAGAATGCTTCTCTGAAGAGTGCTGACCCTGAGATGGGTGGGTTGTTTTTTTTTTTTTTGTTAAAAAAAGTCAGTAAATCTGAAGAGATGCGTTTGAGAATTCACAGTCACTTAAAGGTTTCAGGATATTTTGATGAAGCAAGTCTGTCTTGCATGATTAGTGTCTCTTGTTTTACTGCATGACTGGTGATGATGTCAAAAAATAATGACAAATTCAAGGAACAGGCGACCTGAAACAAATGAAAGTGGGTAAAAGCAGTCGAATAGCTGCACTGAACATGTTGAAGTGGGGGTTTCACATAAAGAGCGGACTGAAGAGGAGGTTTAGCAGTGAGAAACCTGGCTGTTATTAACAAAGATAATGTAGGAAAGTGGGGCTGGTGAGTGTCCTGCAAGAGAATCTGTCCTCCGTGCCTGTTACACAGCTGGGTAACTGCCTGAGGACCCCTTTGGTCTCTCTCTAGTTCAATGTTTTGTGTGCAGTTAAAGTGGATGTGTGAAGTGAAACTACTAGTCCAAGGGTAATTATTGTTCCAAGAGGAACCGAAGTTTCTCTTGATCGCTTCTCCTCAGCTCCAAGAGGAAGAGGAGCTCTCTTGCCTGTAATGAAGGCACAGATAAGGGTGTGCAGACCTACTTCAGAGCACTCTTCCATCATCTTTGTCAGTGTCACATTAACAGAAGGGTTTAGAAGGGAGGTGTAAGCAGGGAGACATAAGGTGTCAATGCGATCATCAGCAGGTTTTGCAGGCTTCTTTAAACATGACTATACCATATTAACTTCCTCCTCTGATTTAGTTAGTTTTCTGTCCAGTTAGATTGGTAATATTTGTCATGAGATGTCAGAGGGAGAACTGATACCTTCTCTCTGCATGTGCAGTAGTGCACTGGAGTGGTACATGGGAGAAAGCAAGCTGCTGACAGTTGCACTGCCTGATGAGCTAGGAGCTCCTGTTCAGCTTGCTTCGAAGTTATGGTTAAGGTATATTCAACAAACAACTGCAGTGGATCTCTGTGGGTGGTGTTCAATGGATGGCTTGCTTATCTGGCTGATTTTGAAAGTATGGATCACAGTATAAGTCAACATCTAGTAATGTCAAAGGTCTGTCAGGGTGCAGTTACCCAAGCACTTCATCTGATACTGTGGTTATTAGGAAAACTGTCAGCTCAGTCCTTCACTCAATAGAGTTTGAATCCTCTCCCCACCGTACATAAATTGTAGTGTCATGGCCCATGATGAGGTTTGTTTGTGCTGTATAAACCATTGACATTGGAGGAGAGGTGCTGGAGGAGAAATTGCAATTCATCTTTAGCATACTAAAGGAGGAACTTTCGTTGAAACAATAAGGGGCTTCTAATGCTAGGAAAAGATTACACATGGTGATGACCACTCTGATCCAGTAATTTTTCATAGCAAAACAGTTACAGTTGCACTTTAGGCAAGCAGGGATAAAATATTGTAAGTATCTCTTACCATTTAGGCTAAAACAGAGCTATTCGTTTTTTTCAGTTTATAAATCACAGTACAAGGGCAAAACAATGTATGAACCAAATAACTGATTACAGACTGCATCATTGTTTGCTAGGTGCTATGGTGTCTTGTGCTTTTTTACAGATTACTGTACAACTCAACATATTTTTTTCTGACTGTACATACATGCCTTGAACTTTATCAGTTTTTACACAGAGATCAGAAATGTTTTCTTAGGAAAACTTTCTTTCCACAGAATAGAAACTGTGTTGTCACAAAAGGCCTTCCTAGTCAGAATCCCAGTTGTCTTCATAGAAATAATGTGTGTCTGTCTTTTGAATGAAGCTGGTGATTTCTGTCTTAAACTTAGTGCCTTTTCTGTCATAAAGTACAGGCTTATCTTTGTATGGACTTGATATACTTTTCCTTCACTTCCTTTTTGGAATGGGATCTTTTGTAATCTTTCCTGTACTCACCTGTGAATTTGGAGACCGACTGCTTAATCATGTGCAAAAATAGGACTTTCATAACTTGCAGTTAGATTCCTTATCAAAACAGTCATACTAGTAAGTATTGAAATATTACATGCAGAAAGCTCTTTGTTATGTTTGTTGGCTGCTTTTATCTTATGGCTCATGTTCAGTAACTCTTGTGCTGAGCGATAACATCTCTTTTAATTGGCCCCATGTGATGCAGCTATTCTCATCAAACACCAGTCTCTAAAGGAGTTCCACCTACTCCTTTTAAAGCTTCCTGAGAACAATTTTTCATTTGAGCTCAACTACGTATTTCCACTCTTAACCCTTCAAGTGAATGGTATCTTGCCATGATTTTTGGTACTGGGGTCCTTTTCTAATAGGCTGGGTTTTATAAGGTTTGTTCAGCCTTGAGGTAATAAGAAATTAAAATTTATGTAAGAAAGTAGTTTGAAGTTGACAGTGGTCCTGTTCACCTGAACTGTATAAACAGATTTCAAGATATGATAGAAACTGTTTTCTCCAGCCAGAAGTAT
This sequence comes from Phaethon lepturus, assembly GCF_000687285.1. NCBI lineage: Eukaryota > Metazoa > Chordata > Aves > Phaethontiformes > Phaethontidae > Phaethon > Phaethon lepturus. The sequence continues at coordinate 5,844 of NW_010514153.1, forward strand.
GTGTAAGTATTTCAGAAGCAGGAGTTTACCTGTTTTTTGTTTGGTGGTGACATATCCAAGATGTCAGTCTACAGTGGACTGAAAGAAAGACTTAAACACCTGTTTTAAGTGTTTTAAAATTTTTAGAGCCTCTAATTTTTAAGGGGAGGGAGGAGGGGGCAGGAAATGGTCTTCAAATGGTTGTGTTAGTTTCAATATGGGGTGGGGGAATAATTACTGGAGCTAATGGAAGACTAAGTCAGTAGCTCTGGTGCATTCCTTTATTTTCTTCCGTTTTGTTGTCCTATCAAAAAATTAATCTTACACAAATGTTTAGGTCATCTGCTCACAGTGGGAGCATGTTACTGATCATGTCACTGGTACAGCCAGGGTTTGCTGCGTAATCAAGTCTTTTTATCTCAGTGTTGAAATAGTGACTTATTCTGAAAGATAAACCTAGGTGTGTCCAGCTCTGTTACTTGATGCAATTGTAAGTTTTTCTAAGCTGTTTTGTAATGGGTAAATCCTTGGCGATGCTCTTGAAAAACATTAGTTGGACTTAAGACTGTATTGAGATGAACTCAAAGGGGCAGTATGTCAGCACAGCCACTCTACTGTGAAACATGACTGACTCTAACACAAGTTTTTCTACATAGACCATCCCCCAGGATCCACCATTGCCAAGCTTCCTGTGAGGGCTTTGAAGAAGAGCCTTTAAATACATGCTCTGGTGTCTCTTCTTCATCTATGCATGACTGTTAAGTGGTGCTTCCACTTACCACAGGCTGTTCCTGGGAAGTCGATAGGTGTGGTGAGGGATGCCTTTCAGTTTTAAGTGTTTCAAGTTAAACCCTGGCTATGATGAAGTTAGTAGTGAACCTTTCATTGAGATCCTGAATCCATTACAATTGTGTCTGTGAAGAAAGTCAACTGCAGCTCTTCAAGAATGCATTTGCAAGGATAATACTCATTGTTACTTGCTGGTAGCAGTTACAGTGAAGTCTTGTTCCAGGTATTTGTTCATTGGAATCATAATTGCGTTAGCTGTATCCCAAGGTGCTTACAAACTAAAGTATGAGACGTTATCATTGCATATACAGGACAATACAGATACCAGAGGTTGTGGTGGATTAGTTTGTTTAACCTGTTGTTTGACTGGGGCACAAAGAACCATGAATTACCACCTTTGCTTCGAGTCTTGTGCCCTCTGTGTTGTCAGGATATGTATGTATTCACAGTAAGATGATCTTAATTTCTTAAAATTTTTTTTTTGTTCTTATTTCTGTTGAAAATTGGAGTAAATAAAAGGAAACTGCATCAAGAGTGATCCCTCTTGTGGGAGGCTCACAAAAGGCATAGACCTGTTATAGTCCAAACAAGTGTGCATTTTTAGTGAAATAGTATATAAATTAAGAATTCCTTTAAAGAAAATACATTTTTCTGAAAGTGACAGTTCCACAGATAGCTATTCAAATGTTGACAGAGATAATGGGTGATTCTAGATTATGCTTTTTATACTGAATGTGTGCTATTTCTTTTCTGGAATCCTTAAAGTTATCTTTCTTTCAGGGACAGAAAACATAGTGTGAAAGCTTTGTTGCTTTGTTTCTACTGGTTGACGTCATACCAAGATATTTTTGTCAGTGTTCTTCTGTAAAGACAGATTTATCAAACTATTTGTACCTTATTGTCTCTTTAAATGTAACATAATTTATGTTTGCACCTATTCAAAGATGCTGAGGGCATTTCAAATACTGCACTGTTCCAAAATCCCAAGCAGGAAATTTTGCAAATCACCATGGTAATGTGTGTGTGTGGGAGGAAGGCTAAAGTCAGAATCTGCATTAATGGAATCTGCTAATACTGCATATGCTCAGTGCCACTAGCACTGCTTGTTCTTTGATGTAGATATGTTCTTGCTTAATTAAAAACAAAGTAATATGATGCAGCTAATACTGCTTATAGTCTGATTTTTTTAATTAGATTTTTTTTGTGATTCTGAAACTAATCCACTGAAATAATCAGATATGTCGGTAGTTATTGAGTCTTCTTTCTGTTCAGGAAATGGCATAGAAGAATATTGTAATCTAGCACAGAAACTTCAAAACTTCTTTGCCTCTCTAAGAACTTACAGGCTTAAAAGTCAGTGTTTTACAACTGGAGATACATACCAGGGACAGTTACTACTGATAGCTCATGTCCTGGTGATTTCTGGCAGGTCATTATGAATATTTAAGGTTCTTGGGTTTTGGTAAGCCTGTCTGGATGCTTTTGTACATACAGTTGTTGCCTTAGACACGGAATTAGTTCTGAAGTGTAGTGAATGCTAGTTTAAATTAAAAAAAAATAAAGAAAAAAGATTCTTTAAGAGGAACTACGTTCTGTTTTACAGTGCTGAAACTGGTTAATGATTCAGAAATAATTACCCTTATTTAGTCAGTGCTGGTAATGGATAAACTTGTAAATTCCTATGAATTTACAGAAAGACTGGATATTGCTTTGTGTGGGGGACAGAAGGTAAACCTGACATTTCTTGGCTCTTTATTACAGTAGTCTAAATAAACTGAAAAAAAATGGGAGACTTGGATGAAGGATGAATTATTTTCCCTATTACTCTATTCATTGTCTCAAATTTTAATGCGGTGCAATACCTTACTAGTTTAAAAATACTGGCCCACTGCTATTGAGAATTACAGAGGCGTTGATACTGGTTCAAAATGCAGACTGAGTTATAATGACTTTTGTGTTAGATGGCCTGAAAGAATGAGCTTCTTCAGTCTTTCATTGCGTAGATAAACCCTATAGCAAAACCACCAAGAGGGATGTAGAGTTGAAATGCTCTTTCTACATCAGAGTACAGATGAGTCAGGGGAGGCTCATGAGAGCTGCCAGTGCTACTGCCAGAGTGGACTAATTGGCCTGACGTGACAGGTCGGTCAGACACTCGGTCAGACTGTCCTGAACTTACAGAGTCAGCTGGAGGTCTCAGTTATCCGTGTGTGCGTTCACATCACTTGGTGTATTTTGTTTTTACAATGCTATTAGCTTGTTACGTGCCATCTGGCATAGTAATAATGCTTATTACCATGGTATTTTTTCTTGAAAATGCCAGACCTCCTTTTGAGAGGGTAAGTGTGAGCAGTGATAACTGTGAAAGTCTTTGCCTTAAGAAAATAAGTTGCATTTTTTCAAGGCTGTTTTTGTGAAGGCTGAACTCCACTATGGAGCTCTTGTATAGCTAGTGACTGGCTAGGTCCTTTCTTTGCTTATTGAAGGAGATGTTTAATGTCTACTAACAGGGTATGTCTAGTTTTTAAAAAGACAAAACTTCAGGGTGGGTAGGACTTCAAACAATGATTTATTGTAGTTTCGGGTGGGGTGTTTTTTTGTTCTGTTGGTTACCTCGACCTGTCTACTTCTGTTAGGTACAGGATTTGTAGTAGCATACAGGTTGATTGTCACCTGTGTGACTTAAAAGCAGACAGCTAAGGGATTATTCACACTAGATTTTGAAGCCAATATTTAAGTAAATTACACCCTTTGATAAATCAGTTAAGTTATTCAGGCCCAGGTTCTCAAAGTCTGTGTTGGTAGGTATGAAAACACAGTACCTGCTTCTGAAAAGCATACTATTAAATGCACCTTCCACCAAAACCCCTGATGGTATTAGCCTCTTTCAGCCATTTCCTTATGGAAAAGGAAAGCCTTTACATACAGCAAGAGATTACTGTTAGGTTTAGGTTGTATGGCAGTAAAATAATGTGAGAAAGAAGTATTAGTGTACAGATACTTTTTCCTTCTCTTTACAAAAGGCTTAGCCTTTCAAATGTTGTAATACATACTGAGTTTCTCCATCCTAAAAATCTAGTGTGTCTAACTGGAATGAAATATAAGATTTCACACCTTACATAGCTGAATTTCTGCACTCCCAGCCTATGACTCAGGTATCTTTCAGTCTTCTCCTTAGTGTGTTCATACAGTGGTGTCCATTCATCATCCAAGTAGACACACCTGTGTCACTGATAAGCCAAAGAATTTCATGAGAACAGAGAAGAAATAGGAAAGCTTGATGCCAGCACAGATAAACATGACCCAGAGGTCAGCCTTCTGTGTGTCTGACTCCTAGTAGTTTCCAAGAGAATTATTTGCTCTTTTTCTTGCTGAGATTTCTGGAGGCCAATGGAGGTAAATTTAAACATTCTAAAATATTGAAATGTCTTAATGTTGCTATCTTCTAAGGATCTCTCAAACAGAGGTGGGGAAACGGTATTCAGAGATAAGTTCAAGTAGGCTACTGTCCTAAGTCCTCTTCCAGGCTAAGTTGGTGAATAGAGTTATTTTTCTCCTTCAGATGTATCCAAGTGTAAACTCCATCTCTACATGGTCCTCTAAAGGACTCTAATTTTGAGACTTGTATTCCTTGTATCCCCGTGATAGTAATGGGAGAAACTAAAATGAGCTTTCATGATTCTTTGTGCCTCAACTTATATTTAATGTTACGTACCTTATGGCTTTATTGCTTCCAAGTATGCACAGCTCTGAACTATTCATTAACTCTATTCACATTCATTATGGCTCTATTAAATGAATCGGTGTACTGGTTATAAGCTTCACAATGAAATGATAAAATAGGCTGTACTGACTATCTGTAACTTTCTGTATGTATGGCTGGCGTGGAAGGACAATTGTAAATCTGTGTGTATATACTATATATGTCTATACAGATATGAAAATTACTTAGCAGGTGCAAAACTAATCCTTGGTATTTCTTCCATTTCTGTTTTTAATAGCGTGCAAAAGGATGAAAAAGTCAGATGGTCTAATGAAGATAATGAAACCCAGCCTAAAGTTTAGATTATTTTTTTTTTTTATGGATAAACTGGTGGAACTGCAGAAGCTCAATGTCTGGATTTTATTTTTTTTTTTACAATGGAAAGGACTGAATGTTTGCAGGCTATTTAACTCTTCATCTATTGTAAACTCCTGGCCTCCTTAGTTGAGAAAATACTTTTCCTTAAGACACAAATGCTTTTTAACATTTATACTTTACACATATAGCATCTTCGAGTTCTTTATCAAATTTCAACCTGTTCTGTGTAGTTAGAAAATGACTTAGAAAATGTTATGGGGCTGCACTAACGATTTCTTGTCTGAATTTGATACACTTAGTAATAACAGCATTAATTTTCTCAAGTCTGTTAATACTTAGGACACTTCTGTCGCTGCCCCATCAAGATAGACTTCTTTGGCATTTAGATTCTCTAAAAGAATGTGTATCCCTTCAATAGAAGGACTGTACTGATAGAGATGTTTCACCTTTCTAAGGTAATCTGTATCTGTATATGAACACTTATCATATTGATTTGTACTTTGTTGTCTGTTTTCATACACAGGTTTTATACTGAACTTCTTAAAAAGGCTAATATGGTTTTTAAGCTGTGACGGACTAAGTAAAATAAGAAATCATCTGAGCAGATAATGTCAGGATAACGATGAAATTGCTTGCTAATGTTGCAACATTAGTGATTTTTTGTAACGGGTTAAATAAGTAGTCATTATGTAGAAATACAGGAAGTATGCTGAATTGTTAGCTCTGAAAACAAAGCTTCAGACAAGCATAAAGCTTCAAATTCTCATGCAAATGCTAACACTTAGACAATTGCTATTTATAATGGACATTGTTAATGAATGAGTGATGTGGGCAAGTCTGCAATAAGCTGTCCAGACTTCATAGAAAGTGGTTACACCTTGATTAGTAGTGTGCCTTGGCAGTACCTGCAACCAACCGTTCTTTCCTCTCTGCTGGCTGGTACTCTAGTACTCTTTATTAGTAGCCTTTCAAGCCAGAAGTCTACCATTTATAGAAGTGGTTCTGTGAATTAAGTTGTCTGTTAGGATGTGAGTTTCGTCTACAGGCTTCATTCATCTGGGGCTCTAAATAGCTGTGACACAGTGACTTGAAACTACTGGTCCAGATCTCATTTGTGACAGACTTTTTAAAATGTTACTGTACAAGGATGGCTTTCATCGTTCTGCCCTGCTTGCTCTTGCAGCATGGCCCTAGATTTCTAATGCTACAGTTTAGGAAAGTGTAATTCATTTATTTTCATCTTAGTCTGTTTTTCTTTAAGGAGAGGGGTGGATGAAGGCATCTGGCTTAGAAGTCATAAATATAGATACTCATATCTCCTGCTACCTCATTTGTATAAATATTGTTACATATTGAAATGGCGTATACAGAATTGCAGTCTCTACATGCTTATAGATGTTGTGTGCTATTAATTTGTACTCTGTGATAACATCTCATAATGCAGAATTGCGTCAGTGTTTTCTCAGTAAAATTTACTAATATTCATCTTTCTCCACTTTGATTTCAGTTGCGTTGTATTTTAGTGAGGAGGTTTGTGTTTAACTACAGTTAAATTAGTTGGTTCTCCTATCTATATATGATATTGTCCACAGAGTCTTTAACTAGAAGGTACCCAACTTTCAGTTACAATTCAGTTACAAAATAGACATCTACTCTAAAAATGCATGTTTGCCTTGCTGGCTTTAAGGACTTCATTTGTTTGCTTATTGAACTTGTTAGGCAACCAGTGCAGTGCCGTGTGTTACAAGCTGGTTGTTCAGCTGTTTTGTCTGAGGAACAGCTTATTGTGGTACTGTTATTTTACCAGGGGAAAGAAAACTCATCAGAATTCTGCTTGCAGGTATTCTGAATATAGTTTATATTCAGCCCAAGCATTATGATACTGAAGTGTGTTCCCTGTGTGCCTCTGCTGCTATGTTGATAGCTGCCTGCTTTGCTCTGTGTCCCATCTTTGTGACCTGTAGTTCTCTAGCTCTTCATCCAGTAACTCTACACCTTTTATATAGTCTGTCAATTAAAGTTTACTTTTGTCTTCTCTTCATTGTTTATCTTTAGTTACCTCAGAATAGAGACTAAAAAGCTCTTGTTTGACTCCTTAACCAAAGGAAGGAGACTCAAATCGCATTCTTTCCACAAAGTCTTGCGTCACTGTCAGGGCTATGCAATCATCAAACATTATTTTCAAGAAAGCGGTTATAGGCAATTCCTAACACTGTTCCCCTTAGTAATCCCCTGTTGCGAAGTCTTTCTTTTTTGGCCACCCAGATTTCTATCCTAATAAAAAAGGTGATCAAAGCTTCCTGTCTCTGACAGGTAGCACTGTCCAGACAAGTTTCCCTGTTTCCCTCTTTTCCTCCCCAACATTCTTCTCCTGATTTACCGTTTTTCTTAATTTATAGTCTATTTTACCTGCTCTCATCTGCCTCAGCAGTTTATTTCTAGTCCATAAATTTTTTTACAGTCTTTTCTGGAAACTACAGGGGTAAAGATAAAAAACCCCTTAATTTTACTTTTAAATTCTGGCTTACGTCAGTCTGAGGAAAAAACCAAATGGCTCGGTGTCCTAGTTTGTAAGCCAGGAAGGGCTGAAATATGACAAACAAGCCCCCAGTGAAAGTTGGCAAGTAAATGTCTTGCCATGTAGTGTGAAAGATACCAGGGAGCTCAAGTGTAAAAGAGAGGGGATTTTTTGTTGTTTGTTTTAATAAAGTCTACAAAACATTGTCCTACCTAACATAGGAGACACATAAAATTTAATTTACTACTACTTTTACTTTATTTTATGTGAACATTTGAAGTGTGAGATGGATGGTTCAGAGTTTTCAGCTTTCCTAATAGCTTCTGTCTGTTTTGAAGCCCGTTTCTGATATGTGAATGTTGTCACAACAGTTTGTCACTACAGGTGGATGCTCTCTGAATAAAAGGGTGTTCTGGCTTGTTGGGGTTAGGGGTTTTTTTCAATATAGGTTTAACACCAGTAAATAATCTGCTGCTACTTCAACGGCAGATTCTGGAGCAGTGATTCTTCTTGTCGCTCCAAGACAGCTTTTATGAATGTGTTTCCTTTCTGTTATTGCCTGCAGTACTTTTAATCCACCCTTCCTTTTTACTGAAAACTGCTGAACTTGATAGCAGATGTCATGGACAATAATTCAATAACAAACTTGTTTGCTAAACCTCATGCATGTCATGAGACTTAACTGCCAAGTTACACATTTTTATTGGGCACTTAGTACAAACCAGTTACTTCTTGAACTACCTGGTATTGCCAGTGATGTGAAGGCTGATCAGTAAGAAGGATTATCTAACTAATCTTGCACACAAAAATGTTGGAAAATACATCTGGTTTAGGACCTTTCCACCAGCCGCTGCTAATATTAAGGTTTCACCCTAGCAAAGGGCGCTGCAAAACGAAGTAGTAACTGCTTTTGAACCCATGCTCCTTATTTGCTTCCTTTAACTATGTCATATACATATACATAAATTATATATATTTTAAACAGCGTGTAAACATATTAGGATAAGAATAAAGAGCGCCTGAGAGTGCACGAGTCAGTGAAAGTTTCTTCCAACATCGCAGTGAACAAGGTAGCCTCTGATCCTTGAATTCATTCACAGATGGCAGTAGCTCAGCCATTCTGACAGCCGTGGTGCTCTGCGAAGGCGAAGAGTTGAAGAAACTCCTGACTCTCTCTCGGTAGCCATTTTCTTCCTGCTAACATGAAGTTACATTGCTCTTTGTTACAAATAATCTGCATTAGGAGGTGTAATAGATAGTTAATTGCATCATTTTTTCCCTCCTTCCTTGCTTTCTAGAATTGGGGATCTCTTCAGTGAATAATTTGCTGCTTAAAGAAAGGACTAGAGTAACTGAAGTTGTGAAATTCAGGTAGGCAATACTGTCCGTTTCCTCTTCACTTTAAATGTTGAGGTAAACATAGATGACAGATCTATGAGTATTCATTGTGGTAGCAAAACCATCAAAGCATGATAGGGATTTTAACCTTATGCAGGTTGGATCTGGTTTCATGGCTCTTCTCAAGAATTCTAAGCGGTATTTCAAGTCCCTCCCTGGCAATAAGCCCCTGATCAGTCCAGCAGAACTGTGACATGCAAATGTCCTATGTGGTCATAATAAAAACAGATGGGTTCATACTCATATCTAATTCAGACTAACTTTGACAGGAGGTCCAGGTACTTTGTGACCCTCAATTAATTTAACGCATTATTTTTGACAGCGTTAAATTGTCTTGTTGCCCCAACAGACTCTGGTATTCGTGGTATGTGCAGCCACATATACTTGATCTAAACTTCCTTCCCTAATTTTCTTACCAAAGCATATTCTTGATCGATTTGCTAATTACTTTATGTCAAGAATTTCACATTCCTATTCCTTTGTTCAAAGTAAAGCTTCTAAATAGATCTCCAATACCTAATTCTTCAACAAGATGACAGAAGTCCTTTGGTGTTCTTTGTGTGGTACCTTCCATGGTTTTAATAATTTAACTTGCAATTTAATATCATATGCTACCACCTATCCTGGTTTTCTCAGCTTTGAAGGACCCATCAGACTTGACTTTACTACTTTCTAATTCCCATTAAGTATACATGATTTGGTGTGGTGTTAAATAATGAAGATGAATGGCCAGTGTTTTTAATCAGTTGAAATTGCCTTCAGCAAAATTCTGGAATCGATCTATTCCTATTCGACTTTAGTAAGTGATACAATTGCAGCACATTTATAGAGGGTTAATTTCTCTGGATTATATGAGCACTGATGGAACCATTAAACACTGAAACTATCGCTAGTTTCTTATGAGCTCAGTTTTGCACAGCACCTTTGATTTTATAAGTTTGTAAACTCCAGTATTTTCCTTAACTGTTTCATATTTTAATGTCTAAAAATCCAAATGAACTGTGGAGAAGGATTCTGTTAGGTAATAACACTTTAGGAAATGTGCGTAAAAATCTCTTACACATGCTGCTTCCTCAGAGTGTTATTTGTGGAACACATTGGACAATTCTCCGCCTTGAGAGCAAAGCCTGCAAAACACTGTTTAATTTCTTAGGTACTATGTATTAAATATCTTTCTATTTTACCTTATTCTTTGTGCTTCTGAGCACTAGTCATGAAGTATGTAATTCAAATAGCAGTCAAACTTGATGCTTTACCCTAAAAATACTCAAAGTATACTGCATTTCATTTAAGTACTGGTAAATGGCTAACATTACACTTTTTTTCTCCTTCTTTCTCTCTCCCTTCTCCCAAGTTCCCTTGACAGGTCTGAAGTGTTTTCAGTATGACGGACGATACTAGACATGTTTGGGCTTATCCTTTGTGTTGTGCACTTCCTTTCTATGAACACACCTGTTTTTTTCAGCTCTGATTTCACTGTTACTTGTAAAATCTTTCAGCCAGAGAGCCTGGGGAGGGAAGTCTGCACATTAATTTACCCTGGAGAAGTATGTCACAAGGAGGTGGTTTTATTACTGGCATGTGAAACTGGAAGTGTAAGTGGCATCTCAAAGTGGGAGCAAGAGCTGCAGCTTCCCCTTCTGTCCCTGACGTTCCTCCTCTGGCCTGCTGCTTTGCTGCTGTGCTTCAGGAGCATCCCCATTTTTCCACCCTGTGAAAAAACATCTCATTGCAGAATGAGAATGGAGTGTGGGGATGGGGAATCTCTGTCCTTGAGACTGTCGGGAGGGGGGAGAGAGAAGAAGGAAATGGTAGCCCAATCAGGTAATTTTGAAATAAATTTTAAAAACCACCAACCCCATAAAACCCCACAACTGAAAAAAACCCACCCTGTGGAGATGGATGGAAGAAGAAGAGAAGGCGGGCAGTTGGGTAGCAGATGTAGGGGTGATAAGGGCAAGTAGAAGATGGTGATGTCTGTTTGAAGATGATGACTAAGGGGAAAAGAGGAGGAGTATTTACTTCTGGAGGAGAATAAGGGCTGTACTGCAAGCAGTAGGAGGAGGGCAAAGGCATGGATGAGAACTGATGCAGGAAGGTGGAGTGGGGAAGACACAGGTCTTCTCCTGGAGCACCGGCATAGGTCAATGGTGATCCTCCATGGAGCAGGGGGAGGCAGGGAGTAAAGAGGACTCCACAGTGTGAAAACACATGTATTTCATTCTTGTGCCAGAAACAAGTGAAGTGCAATGGGTGTTCCCAGCCTATTGGCTGCCCTTTCTGTACATGCTCTAGGAGTGTCTGCAGGAAGCTTCAGTCACAGGTCAGGAAGTACAGCCTTCCTGACTTGCCTTGCTGGCAGCTGGAATTGGTGAGTGTAAAATCTCCATAAACATATTATGGTATGTCCTATTCCAGCCTAAACAACAAATGTCTGAAGTCCTAATATTTGTCTTCATTTATCTTAAATGCTTTGAGGTTCACACTAACAGTTTGAAGGACAGTGATATAGGACAGTGTACCATGGTCATTCCCTACTACCTCTTTACTTAGAACCCTGCAACCTTTTCGTCCTCTGCCGCCCTGCAATTGTGTGGCTGGACTTGCATCTTCATTCACATAGACAGTGTTTCTTTTTGCATGACTTTGACCACATGGTGGGTAGATGTACTTCCAGTCATGTGAAGGAGAAGGCATTTAATGCTTGTGGCTCTTCATCATAGTTAGTGTATTTCTCATCTGGTCTCATGATACTCTGAAACATATACTTTCCAACTGCTTAGAGCAAACCCGGAACAATCTGAAAAAAAGATAAAAATGTGTTTTCCTTAACTCTTCCATTCTAGTATTGCTGCTTATCATTTAATTCACTAAAGGTCTAGAATACTGGGACGGGGGAGGAGGTGGAAAAAAATGTCTTTTTCTCCCTTCTGGAGGTAGTGTGAAAATGGTAGTGAATTTTAGGTAAATGCTTTTACACCAGTAAATGACTTGAGTTTTTCAAGGAAACCCTTACTCCATTCACGTCTAGCATTAAAAGCTTCTGCGACACTTCTGCAGTATGTTCTCACAGCCAGAAGTCCCAGCCTAAAACATTAGCAGGCTATTTATGTGTTGTGTTCGTGTCTGGATACTATCACAGAAAAGCCTGCATATCTTCAAAATCTGAAATATGTCTTTTCTATTACCTTGCTTTTATAGTATATGGTTTTCAAATTTGGTTCATGGGTCATCTTTTCTGAGTAAGATTTTAGTGGATTTTACTATCCTGTGTGAGGAAGTGTTTAGGCTTTATCTACCACACTTTCATCAATTCTGTATGATTCTAATTTTCAATTTAATAATTGATTCATGAAGTTGGAGCAATGGCAAAAAGAGTAGTTTTAGTTCACGTAATTGAAATTTATATGTGTTGTTCACTTTAAGGGCAAAGGAAAAAAATCACAGAAGATGTTGGATTTTAACATTTTGTTTAATGAAAGACTTCTGTTTTTCAGTTTAGCTTAACTTCTACCTGCAACTCCTGAGTTTTGATCATTGCATTAATCTTGTAGAATAACTCTGAAGTAACACGGGTGCAAAAACTGTGCTCTTCTGTTACTCCATTTCAGATGCCCATTTGTACAAATACTCACATTTCATTACTGCTGTCTCTTGCACCTTATTTGTATCTCATCCTTCTCCACTTCCTTCATTGTTAAACTTGGGTCAAATCACTGGGGTGCAGCTGGATTGTGTATTTGGAATATTGGTTGATGTCTACATTAGACACTTAAACTGGTTAGTCCTTTGTGGGTAAGCCATCCTGCAGTACAATGAGGAAGGGAAGGAAAGCAGGAGGCCCATGAAGAAATGATGCTAGGAGGTACACCTGCATGATGTTCAGTTACTGTAGTTTGAAATGCTGAATATACACCTTGAGAGATCTTTCCTTTTCAAGGTTTTATATTTAGACTTCTAACTAGCTATAGGAAATACTTTACAATGACATTTAAAGTATCTCTAACAGATTGGGAAGTCCTGTTCTATAAGATTATTTTTTTCTATTTCTTTCTGGAAGTACAAGTCATATGCTGTAATCTTTTCCCTAAATTGGCTAAGCTTATGTCCAGTGTCAAATACAGCATCCGGAAAAACCTGTATGTGCTTCCTGCCCTCTTACACACACTGTACTTTGCAATTATATTTTTGTTTTTATATGTGATTTTATGCGGGGGAAAAAATCTGCTGTTTTGTAATTAAGGCACAAAGCCTAAGAGTGTAGTTCTGGATTTTGCTACCATGAATAATGCCGTCTCCACAGAAAATGCCCCAAGCCCACATGGTGTGTAACGCTCAGGAGAATGGGCTGTCTGCAGCCAGAATGCCAAAGACAAGTGTCCTGGGACTGCTTGAACGCTGACGTCCTGTTTCCCAGGAGAGCCCACGCTGAGTATTAATAGTCCTTGTCACAAATTGTTTAGTGCTTACTGTCTGTCTTCTGTACATCAAATTTGTAGTTACCCTACAACATCCAGTGCCTATCCATTCAGAAAGCTACTAGGCAATGTTCATGCATTATATAGTCAAATTAGCTGTAGATATGAGATAATTAAGGAACCGTATTCTACAGCATGAAATTATTCCAAATACTCAATATCTAGTAAATTGGGTAGCTCGGAGGCAGAGAAGAGCTCATATGACGCCTAAGAATCTCATCTTTGCACCAGGCTGGGTGCACAAGTGGAGGAGATCTGTTTCCCTTACCATATCTAAATCTTGTTCTTGAATTCTGTATGGAACTTCTAACCATGGCAACAGTCCATTTTCCTCAAAAGAAGGAAAAGGATAATATTCTCTCCTATATTAATTATCTAGTATTAAGAAGGAATGAGGAAGTAATGAATAGACTTTTGCTAATGGCCTAAATTCAACTTTCAGGTTTGTCTTTGCCACAGAAAATACTTTTCCACTCTGATGTCGTCTTTTGGACTAACAGTTGTTACAGCACCCTGAAAGACATAGAATGGATTGTTTTCTAGCTTGTTTTTTAATATTATGTACAGCTTACTGGGTACTCCCTTAATAGGAAAAGCACTTTAAGCTATGTCCCTTGAAGGAGGGATATGTTCCAGTAAGCACTTACTCAGGACTTTGGCACATAGATTCAAAATACCGTCTTGAAAATCGTACTAACATTCAGCTTTGGACATGCAGATTTCACAGACATCTTGCTTCCTTTCTGTAGTTTCACATACACCTACTCTGCATGTTTACTCATGTCCCAAATCATTGCAGTTTGGATGCTACCCTGTGTCCAGGAGAGACTGATCTAGTTTCTTGGAATATGCTTCATTCAAATCACATTAGGCATCTCACAAGACAGCATTCTGTGATGCCATTTTCTTTTTCAAGTAGAATGAGCGAAGTAATTTCTTGCCGCTCTTGCCTCCTTAAGCACAAGCTAGTAGCTGGAATATTTTTCAAGAATCTGGTTTCTTCTTTTGACTGAGGCAAATCAGAAGCAGCAAATCTTGTCTTTCTGTCTTTTTCTGTATTTAAACGTATATCAATCTTTAATCCTTCTAGTCTTTCATGATTCCCAGTTATTAATCCTACCAGGAATGTTATCTGTTGCTGAGTAAATTGGGAAGGAAGGGTAAGCAGGCCAATATTTCCATTATTCCTGTTGCATAATAGATTCGTGCCTCTCTCTGGCTGTATTATGTATGAGCAACCATTCTTTTGAGGCTGCTTTCTTAGACTTCATTCCAAGTATTTGTCAACAGTTATTCTGTCAGTTGTGTCAACCAGCCTTAAGTATGAATCACGTTCGGAGGCTGAACTGGATTGGCATATCCTGAGCACATTGACTCATTGGTGTAGGAGTTTGAAGAACTGGTGGAGTGGCCTCAAGTCATGACTTTCTTAAATCCCGTTGACCGGCAGAAGAGGAATGCTGTCTTCAAATTGATTCAGGCAGGAAAATAGTTGTGGGTGTCCTGGTTTTGGCTGGGATAGAGTTAATTTTCTTCCTAATAGCTGGTACAGTGCTGTGTTTTGGATTTGGTATAAGAATGATGTTGATAATGCTGATGGTTTGGGTTGTTGCTAAGTTGTTGCTGTGCTCATACCAAGTCAAGGTCTTTGCAGCTCCCCCAGCTCTGCCAGCGGGGAGCTGCACAAGAAGCCAGGAGGGGGCACAGCCAGGAGAGCTGACCCAGACTGGCCAAAGGGATATTCCCTGACAAATAACGTCATGCTCAGTGTGTAAATGGGAGGGGGGGCGGGAATCACTGCTGGGGGACGAGCTGTCGATCACCGGGTAGTGAGCAACTGTTGCATTGTGCATCGCTTGTGTTTTGTATATTCCTTTATCAATAATATTAATTATTATTATTTCTTCTTCTGTTGCTGTCCTTTAAACTGTGTTTATCTCAACCCATGATTTTTTTTCCAATTCTGTGCCCTGTCCCACCCTGGGGGGACACACAAGCGAGCGGCTGCGTGATGCTTAGTTGCTGGCTGGGGCTAAACCATGATAGTGGGGGGGGTGGAGGGGCTTT